>NC_133192.1:950000-960000 GCF_049306965.1 Danio rerio
CAAGGTACAGTGGAGGACTGTGGCCATGCAATACCAGAGATATACACATATACACATATATCTATGATCGGGAGTTTTCCTGGATGTTAGTATGCAATTTTTTTTTTTTCTAATTACGAAAATTATAATTTGACATCACTTTTCTACATTGATGGATCAGTGACCGCACGGGCATTCCTGACAAAAAGCTTGTGTTTGTGTGTACAGAAATGTACTATTCACCCTCCCTGTTAAATCTGATCTAATCATGTCCTGAAACACACCTCCTCTCCTGCTTTCACTTCTCATACTGACGGAGGGAGCGATTCGCTTGTGAATGAATCTCCGTTATGAACGACTCGTTCACTAGCCGACAATAACACAAGTTTCTGGCAGCGCAGCGTCTCGTTGTCATATTTCTTTTGCATTGTTTGCTGATTTTATTCAACAAAACTAGCATAAGCCGAGTGTTTAGTGCGAGTTGGAGCTGCTTTGCCGTATGGTGAATGCAGTAAGTGACTGTTATCATCAATAACGTGACCTGATTAGCACAAAAGTTCAGAACATACAAAAACAGAAAAAAACTTAAGAATACCTATGAAATGTTCTGCCTTTGTGCTTTGTTTTCTTTGTTTGCTCGTTACTACACCCGTAGACAGCGCTAAAGTCCCGCATCTTCACGTAATAACACTGTCCTGACTAGTGCGGTTGAATGTCATTTGTCCTGGGAGCACTGTACCAATGTGGCGGCGCTATTGACACATGCTCAGGGTCCCTATGCGATATCTAGTGCATATATCTATGACTGCTAGTTATGCGGTGAACAATTCATCTGTGCGGGTCATTAAGACAAATAAAACAGTTTGTCTTTATAATCTAAAAGTGAAATCTGTAAGATGCAATTCTCAGATTTGGTCTGTCTGGGGTATTGGGCGTGGCTAACACACTTAACCACGCCCCTCCAGCTGTCAGTTTTGACATCAAACAGAAATGCTGAGGGGGAGGAGTCTGTTAGATTGTAGTAACTCTCCCCAAACCTTTCCCCATCTTTCTGAATGACATGCCTACTTTATGCCTGCCAATCAGCTCGCAGTAGGAAAAAAAAGCCACGCCCACTATTTACTCATTTGACATTCTGCTTTATAGGAACTGCAGCACAATATAAAAACAGTCACAGCTTTTGGTTCATGTGGACTTTAAAACAAAGTTCTTTAGATGTTAGTGCCACTATGTTAGTCATGAGGATATCTATAATCTAATGTGTCCAAAATTCACATTTAGGAGATATAAACCTGATGTAAACATGTCAACTTTGCAGTTTGTCTCCTCCGTCTAAATCAGGGGTGTCCAAACTTTTTGGGCCGAGGGCCAGATGCAAAAAAAAAAAAAAAAAAAGTTGTCCCGGGCCAAATTTTACATACATCACACAGACACGCATATATGTATATATATATATATGTGTGTGTGTGTGTATGTGTGTGTGTATGTGTGTGTGTGTGTGTGTGTATTATGGAATTATTTTAATTATTTCAACTGTGTTTCTGACAAATTAAACATACACATTTCCCGCTGACCTCTGTGAAGAAATATTCTTTCCCCCAACGTGACTGAAATTTCCTGCACTCACTGTTGATTTTCCTTTATCTTGGTTGTGCTTTCATGGCTCGCCAAAACGTGATTATCAATTATGTTTCCTTCAGTTTGTTCGGTTCGTTTTACTAATTGAAGGCATGTAATAGCGACACCCGGTGGTTATTTATTGAATTACGTTCATTTTTGTATAGCGGGCCAGATTCTATTAATATTTTTAAAAAGCCTCGCGGGCCGCCACAAAACTGATTGCGGGCCGCAGATGGCCTGCGGGCCGTAGTTTGGACACCCCTGGTGTAAATGAATCATACTTCAGTTTCTCATCAAATCTTCTGACCAATCAAATGCTCTCTAGTGTCTGACATGCACCGCCCACTTCTTCTCAGTGGCTTTTAATCTGATGCACTTGCACTCAACCACTCTCATTGGCAGAGCTGTGAGAGAAACAACACGCTATTGGTTGCTTTAAAGAAAAGGGAGGAGTTTGTGCGTGTGTGTGTGTGTGTAATGCTCCAATTCACAAGGGGCATCAGCCTCAACACTTGCACAGGGCGTGTCTAAAGTTGGGTCTGACGCGATCATCATAACAGCGTCAATCAATGAAACGAGTCCACAGCCTGCTACTGTCTGAGCGTATTTGCATAAAGCAATCTGATTGGCTGACGCTTCTGTTGGCGCTTGAAAAGTTGAGAAATTCCCAACTTCTGGAGCGTACAACACCACTTAAGCAGCGCCGATGGACCCACAATTCAGTTCGACAATGCTTGACGTCCCCCATACAAAGTGACGCCCTGTGTGAATGGGCCGTAAGACTTGCATAGCCAAAGCTCAGACTGACGGCTGGAGGTCAGGGAGCTTTGGCGCTTTGAAGGGGCAAGGACCGCCCACTATGTCATATAACTGACAGGTTAAACAACCAATAACATTTCATTTTGTGCTGTACCATGTTTTTGTGTGTGATATTGCATCTTTCATTCACGAATGTTTTTAAAAGTTTACAACAACGATGCATAAATATTATAAATGATCTCTCGGCAAGACAAATGGTGAATCAGCAGGACGCACGTTTAGACGTCGTTCATTCATTGGTTATTTTGGTGACGCATTTCTACATGAAGATCAGGCAGACTGAGATGACATTTAAACAATGCACAAGAGTTAATGAGCATATAAATTACATTATTTTATGCTGTATTGTTCTGTTTTCATGGTAATGCCCTGTATTTGATATTCATCTGCTTTATTTGCAAATAAGAAAATCAATAAAAAGTTAAAATCATAAAAAAAGAGAAAAGAAAAGGTAGAACATTCGAACAATGCACAAGAGTTAACAAACAAAAAAGACACAAGATCCTCAAACAATTGAAGTCAGAGTTATTCGCCCTCCTGTGAATTTCTTTGTCAAATATTTCCTAAATGATGTTTCTCAGATTCAGGAGTTGCTCACAGTTTTTCCTCTAATATTTGTTCTTCTTGCAGTTTTTAATAGTTTTAAACTCATTTTAAGGTCAATAGTATTATCCTCTTCAGCAATATTAGTTTTTATTGTCTCCAGAACAAACCCCTGTTATACAATGACTTGCCTAATTACCCTAACTTTACCCTAATTACCCTAGTGAAGCCTTTACATGCCACTTTAAGCTGAACACTAGTGTCTTGAATAGGGATGTAACGGTATCAGAATTTCACGGTATGATAATACCTCGGTATGAATGGCACGGTACGGTATTTATTGAGTAATTTACAGGAAAAACAAAACTAATGAAAAGACTCGAAAAAAGTGCCAAAAGTGTTTATTTACCTCAGCACTGAACATATCAATGACATACAAATCAGCATCTATCTGTAAGCTTCCAAACAGGAACTTCAATCTTTCAATTTTAATAACAAAAAACTATTAAACCATATAAAAAATAAAGTTTCAGTTTAGTATTGTTGAAAACTCATCACATTCAACATTTAATCACTCACTCAGTCAGATAGAGATGGGTTTTATAAGGAAAATGATCATATAACTATAATCTGGTGAAAGCTGGGATCTGGGCATGTCCCCTGCAGCAGAATAAACCCTCTCATTTGGGACTGAGGTTTCTGGGACAGAGAGATATGATTTAGCCAAGGTTGACAGCAGTGGGTAACGCTGTGTATTGTCTTTCCACCACTTGAGAGGACAAGTCATGAGTGAGATAGAGGTCTCTTTACGGTACAAGTCAATGTCTGCATCAATCTGAACAGTGTGCTGTGTTCTGCAGTCCCCATCACTGTTATTAGTCGTATTCCCAGACTTATATTTCACCACAGTCTGGCAGCGCCTGCATTCTGTTTTTGTCTTTGTCTGTCACCTTTTCTCCTTTCTCGTATCTTTTTAGAAAGAAACCGAAATGCTTCCACACATCCGATTTAAAACCCGCTTTAGGTTCGATCATTTCCAGCTCTTTTTCTTCCCCGCTACTAGCAGCACACTCCATTTCTGCATTACTGGATCTGTAGCGACAACAGGCCGCAAAGGATGATGGCCACGCATGGGCTGATGGGAATTGTAGTTCCCGCTACCTCCCGTTCACTTCATTCGCCTGAGCAAACTTTTCTCAGAAATATAGATTTATTGAGTCATGCGCCGACACTAATATTGAAAACAATTACTATTGCGGTATGACGGTATTTACAATATTGCTACATCCCTAGTCTTGAAGAATATCTAGTCTAATATTATTTACTGTCATCATGACAAAGAGAAAATAAATCAGTTATTAGAGATGAGTTATTAAAACTAGTATGATGTGCTGAAAAAATCTACCCTCCGTTAAACAGAAAATGGGGGAAAAATATTCAGGAGGGCGGATAATTCAGACTTCAGCTGTATGTGGAGTAAAACTCACGCAGCAGGTCGGAGCCGAACTGGTGTTCAGTGATGTGCTGGAAGAGTGCGGTCAGGATGGGCAGCAGAGCCACGGTGGTGTAGTTAATATTCTGCGAAACGCCCTTCATCTGACTGCGGGAATGAGTGAATTTGCCCAGCTTCAGGTTCTCCAGTGTCTTCTCCAGATCCTCTGCTGCGTTCTCGAAGAACGTCCTCAGACCCGCTTTCACCAGCTCTGAGCCGGACTTCATCACCGTCCTGGAAAACACCAAACATCACTAATACACCACACTATCACCTGATACTAATAGCTTAGAGGAACGTCTGCGTGAAAGATTCAGCTGCAAGTTTTTATTTCAGCCAATCAGCACTAAGGGGGCGTGTCTACCAATTAAATTGGAGATATAAAAGGGGCCGGGTCTGTTGAGTTATGGGAATGTTTATTTTGGGGCTTTCAAATATCAACAACCAGAAGTTGATGCCAACTTTTATTTCAGACAAACGGCCGGCTTAGTAATTATAGTGGAGATATAAAAAGGGGCGGGGTCTATGGATTATGTGTGTGTTTGTTTAGTTGCTTTCAAGTATCAACAACCGGAAGCTGCTGCAGACTTTTGTTTCAGCCAATCAGCAGAAAGACGGTGTGTCTAGTGATTGTAGTAGCAATATAAAAAGAGGCAGTGTCTGTTGAGTTGTGGGTCTGTTTGTTTATATGCTTTCAAATGTCAACAAACTGAAGTTGCAGCAGACTTTTATTTCAGCCAATCAGCAGCAAGGGGGTGTGTCTATTAATTAAACTGGAGATATAAAAAGGGGCGGGTCTACGAATTATAGGTGTGTTTGTTTTAGTGCTTTCTAATATCAACAACCGGAAGTTGCTGCAGGCTTTTGTCTCAGTCAATCAGCAGTAAGGGGGTGTGTCTATTAAGTTAGAGTCGCAAAAGGGGCGCGGTCTGCTGAGTTATGGGCATGCTTGTTTTAGTGCTTTCAAATATCACCAACCAGAAGCTGATGCAGACTTTAATTTCAGCTAATCAGCAGTATGGATGTGCGTCTAGTAATTATAGCAAGAAAACAAAAAGGGGCGGGGTCTGCTGAGTTATGGGCGTGTTTATTTGAGTGTTTTCAAAGATCAACAACCAAAAGTTGATGTAGTCTTTTATTTTAGCCAATCAGCAGTAAGGAGGGCGTGTCAAGTAGTCGCAGTGGAAATATAAAAAGGGGCGGGGTCTGCTGAGTTATTAGCATGTTTGTTTTGGTGCTTTTAAATATCAACAGGAAGTTTCTGCAGACTTTTATTTCAGCCAATCGGCAGTAAGGGGATGTGTCTACTAATTAAAGTGGAGATAGAAAAAGGGGCGGGGTCTGCTGAGTCATGGGTGACTTCAATTTGGTGCTTTTAAATGTCAACAACAAAAAGTTGCTACAGACTTGCATTTCAGCCAATCAGCAGTAAGGGGTGTGTCTAGTAATTATAGTGGACATACAAAAAAGGGCGGAGTCTGTTGAGTAATGGGTTTGTTTGTTTTTGAGCTTTCAAATATCGACAACCAGAAGTTGCTGCAGAATATTATTTTAGCCAATCAGCAGTGAGGGGGCGTGTCTAGTAATTATAGCAAGAATATAAATAGGGGCGGGGTCTGCTGAGTTATGAGGATGCTTGTTTTACTGCTTTTAGGTTTCACCAACCGGAAGTTGATCCAGGTTTTTATTTTAGCCAATCAGCACTAAAGGGGCGTGTCTAGTAATTATAGTGGAGTTATACAATAGGGGCAGGGTCTGTTGAGTTATGGGCGTGTTTGTTTTAGTGCTTTCAAAGATCAACAACCGAAAGTTAATGTAGTCTTTTATTTTAGCCAATCAGCAGTAAGGAGGGTGTGTCAAGTAGTCACACTGGAGATATAAAAAGGGGCGGGGTCTGCCGAGTTATTAGCATGTTTGTTTTGGTGCTTTCAAATATCAACAACTGGAAGTTTCTGCAGACTTTTATTTCAGCCAATCAGCAGTAAGGGGGTGTGTCTACTCATTAAAGTGCAGATATAACAAGGGGCAGGGTCTGCTGATTTATGGGCGTGTTCAATTTGGTGCTTTTAAATGTCAACAACAAAAAGTTGCTGCAGACTTTGATTTCAGCCAATTAGCAGTAAGGGGTGTGTCTAGTTATTATAGTAGAGATATAAAAGGGGCCAATCAGCAGTAAGGGGGTGTGTCTAGTAATTATAGTGAAGATATAAAAAGGGGCCAATCAGCAGTAAGGGGGTGTGTCTAGTAATTATAGTGAAGATATAAAAAGGGGCGGGGTCTGTTGAGTTATGGATGTTTGATTTAATGCTTTCAAATATCAACCGGACGTTACTGCCGACTTTTATTTCAGCCTATCAGCAGCCAGGGGGCGTGTCTAGTAGTCACAATGGAGATAAAAAAGGAGCGCGTCTGTTGAGTTATGGGCGTGTTTAGGGCGCAGTTGCTGCAGACTTTTATTTCAGTATGTTGACTAGTGTGTGTGTGTGTGTGTTTGTGTGTTTGTAATTGTGCGTGTTGTACCTGGTGTCAAGTGTGTGTGCGAGGATGTGCAGACAGCTGACCATGGTGGTGGAGTCACTTCCTGCAAACACACACACAATAATAAACCTCCGAACACACACACACACACACACACACACACACACACTGCAGTGCTGCAGCAGATCCAGCAAGAGCAGAAAAGAGAGACGGATCTTACCAAACAGAGAGATGCGGTGCCGCACCAGAGCTGCCAGCTTACAAAACAGACTAGAAAAGAGCAGAGGAAACACACACACACACACACACACACACAGGAGGAGAGAAGGGCTGAAACTGGTCTGGAAGGAAGAACACACTGAAGCCTCCCTTCCACTGCACACGACAAGCGACAGACCGGAAGTCATTCATTTCCCATGGAGAGGTAGTCCGGGAGCTGCGTGGAGTTCTGATCATCTCCGTATGCGGAAAATTCTGATCCGAATTGAGCTGCGGATCCGTTAAAATATTTGAACTCCTGCGACTAGACCGTATGCGACCTGCCGACCGGATGTGATGTATTCCAGTGTTGTTCAAGCAGGTCCGTGTGCGCTCGAGATGAGAAATAGGAGTTTATTTGGTTATTTTTTAAATCAGAAAAAGTCTATATTAACTAAAACATTTCTATTCATAAATGTAAGTAATAAAGTAATAAAAATATGTTTGATGTCGTCTCCACATTCCCTCCAATATTCTTAGCGGTCTGAGTTTCTAGCAATTATTCATTCATTCAACCACAGAGAATGGCTTATGCACTCCTTTATTTCGGACACTGCGAGAACAGCTTCTCTCCCATGGTGCACATCAGAACTGAAAATTCTGCCACAAGGGGGCGTATTCTGATAGTCGTGTCCAAATGTTGTGTGCAGTGAAAAGGCGGCTTGAAGCAGAAACAGATGAACCCGACAGCAGAGATCAGACTGTGTGTGAAAGAGTCAGAAAGAGGAGATCTGCTGAGTGTGTGTGTGTGTGTGTGTGTGTTGCTGGAGCGCTGCTAATTCGAGTAACTATAATAGACTGCACGATAGACCAGAACAAAGCCGGTCTAAAGTCCAGCGCAGAGCGCGTTAGTTGTGCGCCTCACTTACACACTGCTGAATACACACAAGATGTAGAGCAACACGCAAATATCTTTACACATGAAAAATAGTTAAAGGATTAAATTATAAAACATATTATTTTCTACATAAATATAAAAACAATACTTTCATGCCTTCCTCATCTGGATGAGGAGATCCCCCATTGTGTAAAGCGCTTTGAGTGCCCAGAAAAGCGCTATATAAATGTAACGAATTATTATTATTATTATTATTATTATTATTATATTGAGGAGGCTCATCTCTCATGATGAGATATAGTTTGTTCTGGAGACTATCAAAAAATAGCTTAAAGGGGCTAATAATATTGAGCTTAAAATGGTGTTTAAAACATTAAAAACTGCTTTTATTCTAGCCGAAATAAAACAACTAAGACTTTCTCCAGAAGAACAAAAATTATCAGACACACTGTGAACATTTCCTTGCTCTGTTCAACATCATTTGTGAAATATTTTAAAAAAGAAAAAAAAACTGAAAGGGGGCGAATAATCCTGACTTCAACTGTATATATATATATATATATATATATATATATATATATATATATATAAATAAATATTGTGTATATTATTACCGCACTAACTGTAATGTTGTGATGTATTGCGCAGCCCTAGTGAGCAGGTGTAAACAGATGCTCATTTGCATAAACACACACCTGGTGACCATCTCCTTCTCTTTGTTCGAGGCGTATCCGCTGCTGCTCAGGTTCTTGGTGGGAGACGACAGGAAGTAGAGCGAGTGGTTCTTGAAGTACTGATCGATGAGCGGCAGCAGCACCTACAGCACAAACAGCAGCATTAACACTCACTATTACACCAACCTGGCCTGCGTTTCAGCATCACTGTGTATCTAGGCTATTAATTAATACTATTAAACACACATCCCTGTCTGTGTCTCACACACACTCAGCAAACCTTAGCAAAGAACTTGATCTCCTGCTCGTGTGGGGATCGATCGTTCTTCCCGCTGCTCGCCATCGCCTCTGAAAGCAGAAAACACTGACGGATTACTGCTGAACACTCACAGAATCACCTGTGCATCAGAAAACAGTGTGTGCGCATGTGTGTGTGTGTGTGTGTACCGAGGTGTGCGATGAACTCCTGTGCAGAGTCCACATATTTCAGCAGCTTCTTCAGGAACTTGAAGGCGAAGCGTTTCTCCATGGAGGACGAGTCCTGCTCCATATCCTTCAGGCCCCTGCGGAGAGAGACTTACACATAATAAAGAGCAGGACAGAGCCATAACCCAACCATAACTCAACCCAACACTAACCCAACCATAACCCAACCCAACCCAACACTAACCCAACCATCATAACCATAACCCAACCCAACACTAACCCAACCATAACCATAACTCAATCATAACCATAACCCAACCATAACCATAGCCCAACCATAACCCTAACCCAACCATAACCCTAACCCAACCCAACACTAACACAACAATAACCATAACCATAACCATAACCCTAACCCAACCCAACACTAACCCAACCATAACCATAACCCAACCATAACCCTAACCCAACCCAACACTAACACAACAATAACCATAACCATAACCATAACCATAACCCAACCCAACACTAACACAACAATAACCATAACCATAACTATAACCCAACCCAACAATAACCCAACCATAACCATAGCCCAACCCAACCATAACCATAACTCAACCTAACACTAACCCAACTATAACTATAACTCAATCATAACCATAACCCAACCCAACACTAACACAACCATAACCATAACCCAACCCAACACTAACCCAACCATAACCATAACCCAACCCAACCATAACCCAATCCAACACTAACACAACAATAACCATAACCATAACCATAACCCAACCCAACCATAACCCAACACTAACCCAACCATAACCATAACCCAACCATAACCCTAACCCAACCCAACACTAACAC
>NC_133192.1:965000-967500 GCF_049306965.1 Danio rerio
AAAGACAACAAGATAAATGAAATATCCCGTTTAATAAATATAGTGAGATTAGATCCAGCGGGAGATGCTTGATGAGAAGTCCGACTAGCAGAGCTCTCATCTGGGTAGATGGGCTGCAGCGCTTGCCCGAGAGCGTCTGTGTGGTCACGTGATGTGCGTTTTCAGCGTTTTGGTGTGGACGGAGAGCAGTTCAGAAACGCTGGGTAAAACGCGAGTGTGGACGCGGATCGTTTTCATTCTAAAACGCCGTTTTAAAACTAAAACGTACTAGTGTAAACGGGGCCTAAGTCAGACTTGTTTTCAGGGAATGTTGGGCTCCAGCAGGGCTGTCCTTTGTCACCAGTTCTGTTCATCATTTTTATGGACAGAATTTAAAGTGTAGCCTTGGGATTTCATCTCTGTTATTCGCAGATGATGTCCTTCTTCGATTATGGACCTTCAGCATGCGCTGGGGCGGTTTGCTGCAGAGTGTGACACGGCTGGGATGAGAATCAGCACCTCTGAGGCCATGGTGCTCCACCGGAAAAAGGTGGTTTGCCATTTAAAGGTTGGAGGAAAGTCCTTACCCCAAGTGGAGGAGTTCAAGTATGTCTGGGTTTTGTTCACGAGTGAGGGAAGGATGGAGCGTGAGATTGACAGGCGGATCGGTTCAGCGGCACCAGTAATGGACCGGTCTGTTGTGGTGAAGAAGGAGCTGAGCCGAAAGGCAAAGCTTTCAATTTACCGGTCAATCAACCTTCCTACTCTCACCTATGGTCATGAGCTTTGGGGCATGACAGTAAGGACAAGATCTCAGATACAAGCAGCTGAAATGAGTTTCCTTTGTAGGGTGGCAGGGCGCACCCAAGCTCTGTCACCCGGGAGGAGCTAGGAGTTGAGCCGCTGCTCCTCCACATCCAGAGAAGTCAGCTGAGGTGGCTCAGGCATCTGTTTCGAATGCCTACTGGACTCCTACCTAGGTAAGTGTTCCAGGTATGTCCCACTGGGAGGAGGCCTTGGGGAATACCCAGGACATGCAGGAGGGACTATAGCCCCTTTCACACAGTGATACTGGTAAATATCCGGAAAATTTCCGGAACGACTTTACCAGTAAGTTCAATAAAGCGCTGTTCACACAGGCGAGGACGTTACGGAATTTTTCTGGAAAAGAGCATTCACACATCCACTCCAAAATAGCGGTAAATTCTGACATTATTAACCTAAAATGAGATGTAAACGGCTGCGCTTTTGTTTGTAAACATTTAATTACATTACAAACTCTATGGATGGATCATTATTGTGAACAACTCTGATGAAAACATATAGAGAAACACTTTCGCATCTGTGTGTGTGCTGGCGCTCACTCCTTCACGGGCACACGCGACACGTCAAGCAACTGAAGGAAGGAGACAAACAACGGCTTATAATTAAGCATCTGATCGATAATTATTTACACAGTTGGCATAAAGAAGGAACATATAAACGTGATCTGACTAACATCTAGCAGCTAAATGTATCTGGGAAAATATTCAAAGGCTTTTACTCTCATAAACCGCGCGGACGAGAATGTTTCTGAATGTTCTGATTGGCTAAAGTAGACGTCTCACTTCAGCACATTCAAGACATACACGCGCTGTTTCCGGCACTCTTCCCTCTGCGTTCGCGCAGCGTTCCGCCAAATTACCGGTAATGTTACAACTTTTCTTTCCGGTAAGTTTCCAGAAAGGTCTGTATGTGTGAAAGGGGCTAATGTCTCTCAGCTGGCCTGGGAACGCCTCGGGAACACCCCAGAGGAGCTGGAAGAAGTGTCTGGGGAGAGGGAAATCTGGGGTGCTCTCTTAGGACTGCTGCCCCCATGACCCGGCCCTGGATAAGCGGATGAAAATGATGATGATGATGAACTATTGTAACATTATTGCCTATTGTTGAGGTTATGCAGCTTTTTGAGAGCGTGTGTGTGTGTGTGCGTGTGTGTGTGAGGAGGTGAATTATTATTGTGTTGTTTTTGCATTTACCTTATTGTTTTGATTGCATCGATGCAGTTGTCTTAATCCACGGCTGTATCTGGCATTTGTGTATATATTTGTGAATATTAAAGACACCCTTGAAAACCTCACAGGGGCTTATTCTCTTAATAATAACAGATTTGGCAATCATCAATAAGCAAATATAATAAAAGCTGTGGATTGCATTAGACCTTGACGCTCACTGTTACTCAGTAAAATCACCGTGTGACGTGTAAATGTTGGTGTGTGCTTTAGCTTCAGTGTAGATCACCTGCAGTTCTCTGGACAGAAGGACACTGCTCATGTCCAGCGGAGCAGGATTGAAGACGTTTCCCTGAAAACACACACAATACAAACACCGTCACATCTGTGAGTCAGTATTACCAGACAGAGTGTGTTTCCGTTCAGCTGTTTATACAAGCATATCAGGGATATTGCATGAAAACTGCTTGAAGAAAATGCCAAGATGTGCATATATTTTACAATGTTTCCAGCAGATTGTAACCGTACGTTTA
>NC_133192.1:972500-977500 GCF_049306965.1 Danio rerio
GGTAGAGATTCAACAAGCTACTGGAAATATTCCTCTGAGATTTCCTCATGATAGCATCACACAGTTGCTGCAGATTTGTCGGCTGCACATCCATGATGTGAATTGGTTGTAACGAGTGCTTATCTGAGTTACTGTTGCCTTTCTATCAGCTGGAACCAGTCTGGCCATTCTCCTCTGGCCTCATCAACAAGGCATTTGCGCCCACAGAACTGCCGCTCACTGGATATTTCCTCTTTGTCAGACCATTCTCTGTAAACTCTAGAGATGGTTGTGCGTGAACATCCCAGTAGATCAGCAGTTTCTGAAATAATCAGAGCAGCCCGTCTGGCAGCAACAACCATGCCACATTCAGAGTCTCTTAAATCCCCTTTCTTCCCCATTCTGATGCTCGCTCTGAACTGCAGCAGATCATCTTGATCTTGTCTACATGCCTAAATGCATTAAGCTGCTGCCATGTGATTGGCTGATTAGACATTTGCGCTAACAAGCAGTTGGACAGGTGCACCTAATAAAGTGGCCAATGACTGTATATAGTCCATACAATCAGTCTTCATGAGCTACAGCTGTGTGCTTGCAATTAGGAGTGATCCGGAACTGGCGTGTGTGTGTGTGTGTGTGAGTGTGTGAGGTGTATGCTGGGATATGTAGTTCTTTAAAGTGGCTTATGTGTAGTTCTCCAGCGATCGTGATTGAGACAATAGTTCAGCGATTCAGGGTTTTTCAAATCCATCTTTCCAACGAAAATCCACAAACTGCATCGCAACACATTACTTAACATTAAAAGTAACAAAGTACATTTACATTTAGTCATTTAGCAGACGCTTTTATCCAAAGCGACTTACAAATGAGGACAAGGAAGTGCTGTAGTGCTGTAGGCAAGTTTCAGGTGTGTAAAGTCTAAGAAGGAAAGCGTTAGTAATGTAAGTTTTTTTTTTTTTGGTGCAGTTAGTGTGATATTCAGAGAGGCAATTGCAGATTAGGAAGTGAAGTGGAGACTAAATAGTTGAGTTTTTAGTGGTTTCTTGAAGACAGCGAGTGACTCTGCTGTTCTGATGCAGTTAGGGAGTTCATTCCACCAACTGGGCAGATTGAATGCGAGAGTTCGGGAAAGTGATTTCTTCCCTCTTTGGGATGGAACCACGAGGCGACGTTCATTCACAGAACGCAAGTTTCTGGAGGGCACATACATCTGCAGAAGTGAGAGCAGATAAGAAGGAGCAAGGCCAGAAGTCACTTTGTAGGCAAACATCAGAGCTTTGAATTTGATGCCAGCAGCAACTGGCAGCCAGTGCAAACGGATGTAACATAACTGGTAACATATATTGTAACATAATGCTGGAGGTAAACATTCCGTTCAACATTCCATGAAAACGGTCTGGGTTCAATTTCCAGGACAATTCAGATCACTTGGAGCCCAAAAGTCTGGCCTAGACTTCTTGTTGACAAGTTAACGAGTTTGCGACACTTCACAGAACTGTCCTAAACCCCTTTCTGCCGACTTCAAAAGAACATGGCAGATAAGATAAGAGAAAAAAAAACATCTTTAGTCAGCCTTCTGCTCACAGACAAAAAGACATTCCTCAACATAAAAAAAAGACATTTAGAACCCAAATCTTTTTTAATTACACTTGACTTTTGTAATGTGTACAATTCCTCATATAGACTATACACATTCATACTTTCAGGCCTTTAAAAGCATCAATGATGTTCCATGATGTAAGAATGTGGGAATTATGTTGATGTACTTGTGGAAGTGTTTGGTGTCTTTAGAACGCCCTTGACATTTTACAACACATGATGCGCAGAGTATGATCATAATCACCACTGCTTATATTCTTTAATTCCCTGCATTAAATGCCACTCCGCATGCTTTGGGCGGATACTCAAATTTGCAAATGAGCAGCTAGAGACAAAGGAAGTTTCGCGCTCAAACTTTGCCCTGAAATCATTGGTCAAGAATGCTGAACGGGTTGTCACGTGACCCGCAGGTATAACCCATAGACTGTAAAATATATGGACGTAGTGTCCGTGACGTCACCCATAGGTTTCTAAAGAGCGCAAAAGAAGCCACAAGTAGGCGCGGCCAACCGTCGCCATTTTGGTCACGCATCATCACACCCACGGCGGGATACCAAACAAGGGCAAAGAGGCGGAGAGTGGGCGGAGCTACAGACACCTGCTGGCATTTAGCTTGGACCTGGTTCAGACACACTTTACTTTGGGAGAACGCTTAATACTCCATCACCTGCGACTCGCTTGTGTTCTGACCACTTGTGCTTGGTTGTACACTATATCAATAAAGTGTTTAGTCTTTTAAAAACACTGCTGTAACACACTGAGCCACTAAACATTGTTCTTATGACGTTTTTCAACAGGAGGAAAACGCGAATTACTTCCAAACACTTCAGATATAGTCTGTGTTAGTTAATGTGAGACTATTGATAAAATCCAGCATAACACTGTATGACAACGCTTCAGATGACTGATCTAGAGCCTACAGCTGATCAATCTGTCAGATTCTGGAGTGTATTACAGCTCTAAATATAAATATAAACCATAAATGATCTTAAATAAAACAAATACATGTATAGAGATGGTATATAAGTATATAACTTTACTCACATGGGAAACGGAGGCCACGTGAATGGTTTGTGAGCACAATTAAGTGCACTCAGCATGCCATGCCATCTAATAATTGTAGGAAACAAGTCCAAAAGGCAGCTGACTGTGTAAAGCCACATAAAACAACTCAGAAATATGATAAATATGCCGAGTTCAGTGGCTAATCTGCAGGATTCAGCTGAGGTGACGTGACGGCGACCAACGAGACCAAGCTGTCAATCAAGTGGCCACTCCCTTAATTATGCAAACTTAATATAACTTAATATAAAGGAAACGGATGAGTTATAAAAAATTCACCCCCTCACAGTTGTCATGAAGGGTAATATTAGCTGTATTAACCAAAATCTGTTTTTGTAGCAGGCTGTAAACACCTTTATGCTGTAAATTTGGCCATTCTAACAGTGGGCTCAATTGAAATTTGCTCTGTTTTGGAGTCAGGAGCGGCCAGGACTAGCGGAATTTCGGATGAATTGCAGTTTTAGTTACTTCCGTATTGGCTTCCTGAGGGAGAGCGGGAGGTTGCTGCTTGGTATAACCGGGCTGACCCCCAACATCTGAAGAGGAGATCTGAACAAAGAACCTATCAAAGGTGGCCCCTTTGAGGGGCACGCGGCTCTTCTATGCCGCATGGACTTTTCGAGCCACGTTTTCTTTTTCCGGCAAAGTAAACGCAGTTAAAGTTTGCGATCGCGTTCCTCAGAACTGTATTACAAACTCAACACATCAAGAAGGACATCAAAGGAGTTTTTATCCCGACGGAAGAGACTCGCATAAGAAGAGAGACCCAGACAAGAAAGTCCAGGTATTTTTAGTTATGCGAATAAGCTGTGCCCCTTTTATCCAAAAGGTGTTTTTTAATCTTGGTGATCCTTAACGGTGCGTGTGGAACTGAAACCAGATTTTGCCACTCTTTATCTGAAATCTATATTTCCGCACTTTGCTATCTCTCTCTGTTTGTTACATGTTTTATAGACCCGTATAGCTGATCTCCACGTGGTTTACCTTTGTTCTATGTTTAATGTATGTTCGTGCGTTTGTTCGTTATCTGTCTGACTAGTCAATAAATCCCATTATAATCAAATGAATTGTATTGTTTGCCTCATAAGGAAATGTGACTGAAATACAGATTCCCCTGCCTAGCTGTTATAAGTTGATTAAAACTTATGAATGATTAATCTACTTCACAAGAAGTAGCAATTCCCTTTTCTAAATGAATAGATCGTGTCCGCTCGGAAGAGCGGCGGCTTGGGTTGTTTGTTTGGTCAAATTAATAATAAATTGATCCAGAATATTAATGATTAATAATAATTCGTTATTGTTGATAATTAATATTCATAATCAGAGAGTCCGCTCGGTCGCACGGGCAGGATCATATACAATCATATGTTTGTTTGACCAAATTGACTCTAGCTTAAGCCGGAATATTAATAATTAAGAATAAACCGTTATTGTTGATTATTAATATTCATAAAATGAGCTAATTTCTGTTACACGGATGAGCAGCGGAGTGACATGTGCGCTTTTAGGTTCATTAAAGACCACTCGTGCTGCTGCGTTCTGGAGCAGCTGAAGAGGCTTGATAGAGTTAGCTGAAGCCCGGCTAGTAGAGAGTTGCAGTAATCCAGTCTGGAGAGAACAAGAGCTTGAACAAGGAGTTGAGCTGCATGTTCAGATAGGAAGGGTCGGATCTTTCTGATGTTGTAGAGTGAGAATCTGCACGATCGAGCAGTTCTAGAGATGTGCTCAGGGAAGTTTAGTTGGTCATCAATCGTTACTCCAAGGCTTTTCACCATTTTGGATGCAGTAATGGTTGCCCCATCCATCTGGATTGAAAAGTTATGATGTAGAGTCGGGTTGGCAGACACTTCAAGCATTTCTGTTTTCGCGAGGTTCAGCTGAAGATGATTTATTGCAACTAGTTACTTTTTTAGGGAGTAACTTAATATTGTAATGTATTACTTGAAAAAGTAACTTTCCCCAACACTGGTTTAGACTATAGATCTCCATCAGCTGCATTATCATGACATTATTTACTTCACGAACGATGCATCATACTATAGTATTTCAGTCGCAAGTTAATCAGTTGTTTGTGAAATGTGGCGTACTTGGATGTGTTTATGGGTCTGGGCTCGAAGTTTCCCTGCGTGTCCACTGAGACCGGTTTCTCCAGCGTGGTGCTGAGCGTGGAGTCGATGTAATCGGGCGGCAGAGCTCCAGCGATGGCACTCAGACACGGCATGGCCATCTTAAACAGATCCTGCTCATACTTCTGCACACACAACACACACATCTACATTTACATTCTGTCCAAAGCAACTCGCAATTGTGCTGAACATTATATCACTCCTCACCTTCTGAGAAAGAGAATCGAATATTCC
>NC_133192.1:982500-987500 GCF_049306965.1 Danio rerio
AGATGTAATATTTGAAAATTTGTAGATGTAACATTCGAAAAGTTGTAGATGTAAGATTTACAAAGCTTAAAATTTAACATTGGAAAAGTTGTAAATGTATTATTTGAAAAGTTGTAGATATAACAATTCGAAAAGTTGTAGATATAATATTCCAAAAGTTGTAGATGTAATATTTGAAAAGTTGCATATATATTATTCGAAAAGTTGTAGATGTAACAGTCGAAAAGTTGAAAATGTAACATTCGAAAGTTGCAGCTGCAACATTCGAAAAGTTGTATATGTAACATTCAAAAAGTTGTAGATATAACATTCAACAAGTTGTAGCAGCAACATTCGAAAAGTTGTAGATGTAACATTCAAAAAATTGTAGATGTAACATACGAAAAGTTGTAGATATAACATTCAAAAAGTAGCTGCAACATTCGAAAAGATTTAGATGTAACATTCGAAAAGTTGTAGATGTAACATTCAAAAAATTGTAGATGTAACATACGAAAAGTTGTAGATATAACATTCAAAAAGTAGCTGCAACATTCGAAAAGATTTAGATGTAACATTCGAAAAGTTGTAGATGAAAAATTTGAAAGGTTGCATATATATTATTCGAAAAGTTTTAGATGTAACAGTCAAAAAGTTTAAAATGTAACATTCGAAAAGTTGCAGCTGCAACATTTCAAAAGTTGTATATGTAACATTCGAAAAGTTGTAGATATAAAATTCAAAAAGTTGTAGATGTAACACTCGAAAAGTTATAGATGTAACATTCGAAAAAATGCAGATGTAACATTCGAAAAGTTGCAGATATCATTCGAAAAGTTGTAGATGTAACATTTGAAAAGCTGCGAATCATCTCTCCCACATTCACTCAGAAAACAAACACTCTGCTGTGTATGTGTTTATTTACCGTTGACGAAGACGGCGAAGCGCAGGAAGGACAGATAACGCTCGCCCTCGATGGGGTTCCAGCCAATGTCAGGATATCCCTTCGCCAGTAGCATCGGGCAGCTCTGCAGACCACAGCCAGCCAGATACGTCACAACCTGCACAAAACAACACGCGTAACTCATTTATCTCACACACTCATAGTTCACTCATGACGTCACACCATCAGAAGAACAACCCCTGGTGGACAAAACATTATCAATTCCTGCTGACCGCCGGAAAACTATCAATTACTGACACAGACAGAGTTTTTCTGTTCGTAAAACACACCTTGTCCAGGTCGGGCTCCTCCAGCGCGAGCGCCAGCCCGTTGTTGTCCATCACTGATGAAGCTGCTACATCCAGAGGAGTCGACCCCCGCATGGCTGGAGATGCTACACACACACACACACACAAACACACACACACACACACACACACACACACACACACACACACATATACACACACACACACATACACACACAAACACACACACACACACACACACACACACACACACACACACATGCAGGTAAGACAAACAGTTATTGAGTTTTGCTTTTTAAATATAAATAAACACAGTACCTAATAATAAATTCAATATTAAAGCTGCAAGCAGCGATGATAGGGACCTCGCACCCGGGCTCACCGCTGCCCGGTGGCTTAAGGATGACAGAGAACAGCGAACAATAATAATTTTAGCCGATATATATATAAAAAACCTGAGAAAATCACAGATTTATGCCAAACTTCCTCCTGTCAGCAGGTGGCGCTTTGATTGTGACTCAAGATTGGCATGTAGATGTCTTTAGGAGAGGCATCTCATCTAACCTGTGAATTTTCAGGTTGATCGGACATTTTTAGGCTGAGTTATAAGCCAAACTAAATTCTGTCAGGAGGTGGCGCTATGACTGTCACTCAATATTGGCATGTAGATGTGTTCAGGAGTGGACTTTTATCCACCATGTGAAGTTTCAGGCTGATTGGACATTGTTTGGTTGAGTTTTGAGGACTTCCTGTTCCATGGCGAAGCGTTGAGGTTTGTCATGCCGCCACGGACACGCCCCTCTGCGAAAACTCCAGACCCTAACAATATATAATTGCTAGATCATTCAGATGACACCACTCAATTTTGTTGCTGATACGATACAATTTGTGGGAGGAGTTTGTTACTCTGTAAAACATGTCATTTCCTGTGGCCAGCAGGTGGCGCTATAACTGTAACTGGATATCTGCATGTAAACCTGTTCAGGTCAGGACTGTTATTAAATGTGTGAATTGAGGCAGATCGAATATTGCATGGCTGAGTTATAACGACTTCCTGTTTTGTGGCGAATCATCAAAGTTTGCGAGGCCGCCACGGACACGCCCATCGATGAAAACTCTAAAGCTTCGCAATTTAACATCACCAAGGCCTTTAGATGACAAAACCCAATTTTGGTGTCGATCAGATAAAATCCCTTGGAGGAGTTCGTTAAAATACAACGACTAAAAAATGGCAAAAACGCCACTTTTTCGCCACAAGAAGTTAAAAATATCCGACTTCCTGTTGGGTTTGAGATATGGCTCCAAGAGACTTTTTTGTATGTTTTGCCATGTTTGAGGTGTGTGCCAATTTTTGTGCATGTGCGTGATTCGTAGATCGGGGGCTTGTCCGTTTAATTTTTCTAGGTGGCGCTGTCGAGTCATTTTGCTACGCCCACTTCAATATTGTTATGTGGATGTGTTCAGGAGAGGACTTTTATCAACTATGTGAAGTTTCAGGCAGATCGGACTTTGTGTGGTTGAGTTATAAGGACTTCCTGTTCAATGGCGAAGCGTTGAGGTTTGTCATGCCGCCACGGACACGCCCCTCTCCGAAAACTCTAGATCTTCACAATATATCATCGCTAGAGCTTTCAGATAACACCACCCAATTTTAGTGCTGATATGATAAAATTTGTGGGAGGAGTTTATAACTCCGTAAATCATGTCATTTCCTGTGGCCAGCAGGTGGCGCTGTAACTGTATCTGGATAGCGGCATGTAAACGTGTTCAGGTCAGGACTCTTATCAAACGTGTGAATTTTGAGGCAGATCTGATAATGCATGGCTGAGTTATAACGACTTCCTGTTTTGTGGCGAATCGTCAAAGTTTGCGAGGCCGCCACGGACACGCCCATCGACGAAAACTCTAAAGCTTCGCAATTTAACATCGCCAAGGCCTTTAGATGACAAAACCCAATTTTGGTGTTGATCGGATAAAATCCCTAGGAGGAGTTCGTTAAAATACAACGCCTGGAAATGGCAAAAACGCCACTTTTTCGCCGCAGGAAGTTAAAAATATCCGACTTCCTGTTGGGTTTGAGATATGGCTCCAAAAGACTTTTTCGTATGTTTTGGCATGTTTGAGGTGTGTGCCAATTTTCACGCATGTGCGTGATTCGTGGATCGGGGGCTCGTCCGTTTAATTTTTCTAGGTGGCGCTGTCGAGTCATTTTGCCACGCCCACTTCCGAAGCTCCTAACAAACGTAAATTTTCGCCACTTCTGAGGCATGTGCAAAGTTGCGTGAGTTTTCGGGCATGTTTAGCCCCTCAAAACCGCGATTCATTCCGCAGGAGAATAATAATAATAATAATTAAAGCTGCAAGCAGCGATGAAAGGGACCTCGCACCCGGGCTCACCGCCGCCCGGTGACCTTACGATGACAGAGAACAGCGAACAATAATAATTTAAGCCGATATATAAAAAAAAATCTAAGAAAATCACAGATTTATGCCAAACTTCCTCCTGTCAGCAGGTGGCGCTATAACTGTGACTTAAGATTGGCATGTAGATGTCTTCCGGAGAGGAATCTTATCAACCATGTGAAGTTTCAGGCACATGGGACATTGTGTGGCTGACTTATAAGCCAAACTACCTTCTGCCAGCAGGTGGCGTTATGACTGACTCAATATTGTTATGTGGATGTGTTCAGGAGCGGACTTTTATCAACCATGTGAAGTTTCAGGCAGATCAGAGATAGTGATGAGATTGTGTTTTAAGACAAACTACATTCTGCCAGCAGGTGGCGCTATGACTGACTCAGTATTGTTATGTAGATGTGTTCAGGAGAGGACTTTTATCAATCATGTGAAGTTTCAGGCAGATCAGACATTGTGTGGTTGAGTTATAAGAAATTCCTGTTCCATGGCGAAGCGTTGAGGTTTGTCATGCCACCACAGACACGCCCCTCTGCAAAAACTCTAGATCTTTACAATATATCATTGCTAGAGCTTTCAGATAACACCACTCAATTTTGGTGCTGATACGGGAAAGTTTGTGGGAGGAGTTTGTTACAGTGTCAAACATGTCATTTCCTGTGGCCAGCAGGTGGCGCTATAACTGTAACTGGATATTGGCACGTAAACCTGATCAGGTCAGGACTGTTATTAAATGTGTGAATTTTGAGGCAGATCGAATATTGCATGCCAGAGTTATAAAGACTTCCTGTTTTGTGGCGAATCATCAAAGTTTGCGAGGCCGCCACAAACACGCCCATCGATGAAAACTCTAAAGCTTCGCAATTTAACATCACCAAGGCTTTAAGATGACAAAACCCAATTTTGGTGTTTATCAGATAAAATCCCTAGGAGGAGTTCGTTAAAATACAACGTCTGAAAATGGCAAAAGCGCCACTTTTTCGCCACAGGAAGTTAAAAATATCCGACTTCCAGTTGGGTTTGAGATATGGCTCCAAGAGACTTTTTCGTATGTTTTGCCATGTTTGAGGTGTGTGCCAATTTTTGTGCATGTGCGTGATTCGTAGATCGGGGGCTCGTCCAATTAATTTTTCTAGGTGGTGCTGTCGAGTCATTTTGCCACGCCCACTTCAATATTGTTATGTGGATGTGTTCAAGAGATGACATTAATCAACCATGTGAAGTTTCAGGCAGATCGGACATTGTGTGGTTGAGTTATAAGGACTTCCTGTTCCATGGCGAAGCGTTGAGGTTTGTCATACCGCCACGGACACACCCCTCTGCGAAAACTCTAGATCTTCACAATATAACATCGCTAGAGCTTTCTGATGACACCACTTAATTTTGGTGTTGAT
>NC_133192.1:992500-1000000 GCF_049306965.1 Danio rerio
ATGGCTGGAAACCAGCCTGGAAGTGGCCAAAACCCCTCTAAAACCAGCCTGGTTGACCAGCTAAAACCAGCCAACCAGCCTAGGCTGGTTTAAGCTGGATTTTTTAGCAGGGTAGGAAACGCGTTGTAGTGTTACTTTACAGATAACAAGACTCTGCAAAGTGAATGAGTGAGTGTGCTGCTTAAATAGTGTGTGCAATCAGTCTCTGACAATCCTCAGGTGGTGCGAGTGTAATCAGTCTAGATGAGGAAGCATGTGTGAGGGTGAGTGCATGTATGGAAATGTAGTCCAGAAATGGCAGATTTGTAGTCCATAAGTTATTGTTAGTGAAATCCAGCGATCTTATGAAATACTATTGCTGGTAATCATGACAAGATGTAAATCAGTGTACAAAATACATAATTGAAAATTGTTTTATCATTATAACGCTCTTTTAAATTACATACATTCAAACAAGGATTCACTGCATATTTATTTATATTTATATTTTAATCAGGCGCTACAAACTACACCTATTACAACTCCAGTGAACCAATAGGATCCTAGGCGGACCCAATTGTCAGGGGGGATTTCTCGATTTCTCATGCCACTGGCCCTGATCACACGTCAGCCACAACAGGAAATAAAAAAAACTGTTCATTGCGTTCGTTTTTTTAACGTGTTAAATATTTCAAATTAATCGCATGCGTTAACACGCTAATTTTGACAGCCCTAATATAAACATGAATATGCATATAAGTGTGTGTGTGTATCTATGTGTGCGTGTGTGTACTCACCCCAGGCCGTGTATCATCAGCAGCTCCTCCTCTGTCCCCATGCGTACGCTGAGCAGCGAGCGGATCTGCCCCAGCGAGGCCAGCAGCAGGATGGTGTCGCTGACCGAGGCTCCGCTGATGCTGTATGTCCTCCTCATGGCGCGCAGCAGCTCCCCGATGCTGTCGTACTGACGCCGCAGCAGGCTGAACATCATGCGCACCAGCTCCGGGTCCTGGATCTGGGTCTCCTGAGCCCACAGAACCATCGTCTGGGAGATCAGCTCCTTCAGATTCGCTGCAAACACACACATACACACACACACACAGATATACACATGTTTATACACATATATACATACACACACTCATATATATAGATATTTATATATCACACACACACACATATGCACACGCACGCACTCGCGCACACACACACACACACACACACACACACACACACACATACACACACACACACACACACACACAAAATATAATGTAAAAAGCTGATTCCTCCATATCTAATACCCACAATATTCTGCAAGCTCCTCTGAGTGCACAGAGAGACAGAGCGTGAGTGTTTATCTGTCATCACAATAATTCACAATGCTGCTTCTCCTGCTCAAACTCTCACTGTAGTGTTCTGATGTTGAGGTGAAGCACACACACACACACACACACACACACACACACACAGTGATGCAGCAGTAGTGTGATGGTGTTGTTCTTACATGGAGCCGTGTGCTCTTTCTCAGTGGGTGGACTCTCAGATTTCTGCGGTTGACCTTTAATCTTGTAGATGAGCGCCAGCAGACGGCCTTTAATAGACGTGTCCTGATCCTCCTCATCCTCCTCCACTGGGATTCCTGCAGACACACAGATGAATCAGGTGAACTCACTGAACCAAACCGACTCACTGAACAATTATTACAGAACCAACTCCACTCACTGAAACACACGAACTCACCAACACTCTAAATCGACTCGCTACACTGACTCAACTTACGAAACTGACTCAAATCACTGAACCACTGGACCAATTACCCAAACTGACTCATTAATCCGACGGACTGAACACAATTAAACACAACACTGAACTAACTAACTAAACTAAAACCCACCCATTAAACTGACTTATTTGAACCAACTTGACTTTCTAAATTGACTCACTGAACAGACATAACTACTGAAATCAATCCACTGAACCAACTTGACTGAACAGACTCACAGAACAGACTTAGTGAGCTGATTCACTAAACTGACTCAGTGAACTTGGCTCAGTGAACTAATTAAAAAACTTAATAAACTGATTTGCTGAACTGAAATAACCACTTAAACCAGGGGTCACCAATCTCGGTCCTGGAGGGCCGGTGTCCCTGCAGGATTTAACTCCAACTTGCCTCAACACACCTGCCTGGGTGTTTCAAGTATACCTAGTAAGACCTTGATTAGCTTGTTCAGGTGTGTTTGATTAGGGTTGGAGCGAAAATCTGCAGGACACCGGCCCTCCAGGAACAAGTTTGGTGACCCCTGACTTAAACCAACTCGCTGAACCAATTTGACTAAACAAATCTACAGAGCAGACTTGGTGAACTGATTCCCTGAACTGACTCAAACCAAACTTACCTAAACACATCACTAAACTGACTAACTAAACTAAAACTCAACTCACTAAACTGACTTATTTGAATTTGATTTAATGAGCTGATTCACTGAACTCATTCACTAAACATGACTCTGTGAACCAACTTGACTTTCTAAACTGACTCACTGAACTAAAATAACTACTGAAATCAACTCACTAAACCAACTTGACAGAACAGACTCAACTCAGTGAACTTGACGCAGTGAACTTCGCTAAGTGAACCAACTTCAAATCTTCCTAAACTGACTCACTGAACTGAAATAACCACTGAATCCAACTCACTGAACCAACTTGACTGAACAGACTCGGTGAGCTGATTCACTTGACTCAATGAACCAATCTGACTTTTTAAACTAGACTCACTGAACTGACTTAACCAGTAAAATCAACTTGCTGAACCAACTTAACTCAATAGACTTGGTGAGCGGATTCCCTAAACAGACTCAACTTACTGAATCAAACTCAATGACACACAACACTCAACTGTAAAAACAACTCACTGAACTTACTTGACAGAACAGACTCACAGAGCAGACTTCAGCTGATTCAATCAACTGACTCACTCAACTTGACTCAGTGAACTAATCTGACTTTCTAAACTAGACTCACTGAACTGACTTAACCAGTGAAACCAACCCACTGAATCAATTCAACTTGAGAGATTAGTGAACTAGTTGACTGAACTGAGTCAACTCACAGAACTGACTTAACTCACTGAATCAAACTGACTCACTGAATGCATCACCACACTGACTAACTTCACTGAACAGACTCACTAAACTTGGCTCAGTGAACCAACTTCTAAACCTCCTAAACTGATTCGCTGAATTTAAATAACCAACTCACTGAACCAACTTGATTGAACAAACTTTAACAGAACAGATTTGGTGAACTGACTCACTAAACTGAATCAAATCAATGAATTAAACTGAATCGTTGAATCAAACTAATTGAAACAACACTAAACTAACTAAACAAACTCAACTTACTAAACTGACTTATTTGAACTGATTTGACTTAATGAGCCGACTCACTGAATTTGACTCTGTGAACCAACTTGACTTTCTAAACTGACTTACACTGAACAGACTTAACTACTGAAATCAAC
Source organism: Danio rerio (assembly GCF_049306965.1). NCBI lineage: Eukaryota > Metazoa > Chordata > Actinopteri > Cypriniformes > Danionidae > Danio > Danio rerio. The sequence continues at coordinate 996,009 of NC_133192.1, forward strand.
TCACTGAAACAACTTGACTGAACAGACTCACAGAACAGACTTGGTGAGCTGATTCACTGAACCAACTTGCCTGAACAGACTCACAGAACAGACTTGGTGAGCTGATTCACTGAACCAACTTGCCTGAACAGACTCACAGAACAGACTTGGTGAGCCTATTCACTAAACTGACTTCAAAACTTCCTAAACTGACTTGTTGGACCGAAGAAACTGCTGAAACCAACTCACTGAACCAACTTGATAGAACAGACTCACAGAACAGACTTAGTGAGCTGGTTTATTGAACCATCTCACTGAACTGACTCAACTAACTAAATCAAACTGACTCACTAATCTGACTAATTAAACCTATCAACTCACTAAACTGACTTATTTGAAATTATTTGACTTAATAAGCTGATTCACTGAACTGATACACTAAACATGACTCTGTGAACCAACTTGACTTTCTAAACTGACTCACTGAACAGACTTAACTACTGAAATCAACTCACTAAACCAACTTGATAGAACAGACTAATAGAACAGACTTGGTGAGCTGATTGACTCAACTCACTCAGTGAACTTGCCTCAGTGAACTTGGCTCAGTGAACTTGGCTCAGTGAACTTGCCTCAGTGAACTTGGCTCAGTGAACTTGGCTCAGTGAACCAACTTCAAATCTTCTTCAACTGACTCGCTGAACTGAAATAACCACTGAAACCAAATCATCGAACCAACTTGACTGAATAGACTCACAGAACAGACTCAACTCACTGAATCAAACTCATTGAAACACAACACTAAACTGTGAAATCAACTTGACAGAACAAACTCACAGAACAGACTTGGTGAGCTGATCCACTCGATGCAGTGAACTTGGCTCAGTGAATCAACTTCAAAACCGCCTAAACTGACTTCCTGAACTGAAATATCTACTGAAATCAACTCACTGAACAAACTTGACTGAACAGACTCACAAAACAGACTTGGTGAGCTGATTCACTGAATCGACTCACGGAACCGACTCTACTAATTGATCTAATGTAATATGGAGTGAGATCAGTAGAGGGCACTGGTTTGATTCACACAGTGTTCGTTCATCAGTTTTAGTTCTGACTGAAGGCTGGATGAGAGATGCTCATACCGCAGTGCAGACGCAGCTCGCTGTGGAAATCGTAGAGCTCCTCCTGAATGTCTTGAGGACACGGACAGTCTTCCCCCATGTGGAAGTTCAGCAGCATGTTGATCTGAAACACAAGCAGAGCAGAAACTGATGCGGAGTCTGGAGAAAGCAGCAGTGTAATGGGAAATGACATCATCAGAAACACTCTGATATGACCACAGTGAGCTCTGACACTCAAACACAGATACTGACACAACTATACGCTATTACTGAGCTCATTTAGCTTTAATACATCACAGGATACAGATTTACAATGATCAAGGTTTAGAAGATGCAGCAGATTTTAAAAAATGATCATATTTATGAAGGTGTGTGTACAATATTTTTAAATACTAAAATATAAATCAGATTTTTATTTACATATAATGTATATACAAAAACATTGCCAATAAATTAAAATATATTTTAATAATATATTAACCAAAATGTATTACTTTATATTAAATTCAGTATCATTCAATTTAATGTTTAAATGAAAATAACTGACACAAAAGTGCATATATAAGTATATATACACTCGCTGGCCACTTTATTAGGTACACCTGTCCAACTGCTCGTTAATGCAAATTTCTTATCAGCCAATCACATGGCAGCAGCTGGGTCAGTTAGCAATTTTGTGTAGAGTTTGCATGTTCTAACCGCATTTTCATGGGTTTCCTCTGGGTGCTCGGTTTCCCCCATGAGTCCAAAGATTTGCTACAGGGCATCCGCTGCATAAAATATGTGCTGGATAAGTTGGCGGTTCATTCCGCTGTAGCGACCCCAGATTAATAAAGGGACTACGCTGAAAAGAAACCATCTCTAGGGTTTACAGAGAATGCTCCGACAAAGAGGAAATATCCAGTGAGCGGCAGTTCTGTGTGCGCAAATGCCTTGTTGATGGTCAGAGGAGAATGGCCAGACTGGTTCCAGCTGATAGAAAGGCAACAGTAACTCAAATAAGCACTCGTTACAACCGAGCTCTGCAGAAGAGCATCTCTGAACACACAACACGGCCAACCTTGAGGCGGATGGGCTACAGCAGCAGAAGAGCACACCGGGTGCCGCTCCTGTCAGCTAAGAACAGGAAACTGAGGCTACAATTCACACAGACTCACCAAAACTGGACAATAGAAGATTGGAGAAACGTTGCTGCTCTGATGAGTCTCCATTTCTGCTGACACATTCGGATGCTCGGCTCACAATCTGGCCTCAACAGGATGAAAGCATGGATCATCCTGCCTTGTATCAGCGGTTCAGGCTGGTGGTGGTGGTGTAATGGTGTGGGGGAGATTTTCTTTGGGTCCATTAGTACCAATTGAGCATCAACGCCACAGCCTACCTGAGTATTGCTGCTGACCATGTCCATCCCTTTATGAGCACAGTGTCTCCATCTTCTGATGGCTACTTCCAGCAGGATAACGCAGCATGTCATAAAGCTCAATCATCTCAGACTGCTTTCTTGAACATGACGATGAGTTCACTGTACTCAAATGGCCTCCACAGTCACCAGAGCTCAATCCAATAGAGCAGCTTTGGGATGTGGTGGAACGGGAGATTGGCATCATGGATGTGCAGCCGACAAATCTGCAGCAACTGTGTGATGCTATCATGACAATATGGAGCAAAATCTCTGAGGAATATTTCCAGTAGCTTGCTGAATCTCTGAAGGATTAAGGCAGATCTGTAGGCAAAAGGTGTCCAACCCAGTACTAGCGAGGTGTACCTAATAAAGTGGCCGGTGAGTGTATAGACATAAATATTTTTCTAAAATAAACATACTGACCAAAAATATCAGTTGCTGACATTTTCTGAAAATAGCAAGATTTTATGAACAAAACCTGGTACTAGTTAGCTGTACCTAATAAAGTGGCCAGTAATATATATATATATATATATATATATATATATATATATATATATATATATATATATATATATATATATATATATATATATATATATATATGTGTGTGTGTGTGTGTTTGTGTGTTTACATGTATGCAAGGTGTGTGTGTGTGTGTGTGATGTTGTGTTTCTAAGTATATATGTGCTTAGTGTGTGTGTGTTTTTGTGTATATGCAAGTGTTTGTGTATGTATGTGTTGAGTGAGTGTGTGTGTGTGTGTGTGTGTGTGTGTGTGTGTGTGTGTGTTGCGCGCTGCACCTGCTCCTGCGGTGGCGAACGGAACTCTTTGGTCTTCTTTGCGGTGACGGCAGCAGACATGTTGAGCGCCAGCATCAGCTCATTATAGCGAAACTTCTGATTAAACTGCAGCTTAGAGACGAAAGTGTCCGAGAAGGAGACGATGGCCTCGATGCGGTGTCGCAGCTCACAGTCACAGAAGTAGTGGAGCAGCTCACACATCTACACACACACACACACACACACACACACACACACACACACACACACACGCACACGCACAGGCACCCACGCACGCAGGCACGCACACACAGGCAGGCAGGCAGGCACACACAGGCACACATAACACAACTGTTAGAATTTCCATTCTTTCCACTGTGAGTATACAGTATTGTCACTTACATCTGTATAAGTTAGAAAAATAAATAAATGAAAATGTGTCTAAAGACATTACGAGGTCTGTGTTACGTGGTGTGTGTTTGTGTGTGTGTATCACCTGTCTTTGACTGTACAGTGATTGTGTCTGTGTCTGCTTGTGTGTGTATCACCTATTGTATATGTATCTGACCTGTTGTTTTGACTGTGTGTGCGTGTGTGTGTGTCTATATATGACCTGTCATATTGCCTGTGTGCTTGCATCTATATATGTATGTTTATATGACTTGTCATTTTGCCTGTGTGCGTGCGTCTATATATGCGTGTATA
>NC_133192.1:1005000-1025000 GCF_049306965.1 Danio rerio
CCACCTGCATAACACACACACACACACACACAGATGAGTTTTGATCTGTTGATCTGTTTATCTGCTGAAGCTAATTACTGCTACAAACTCTTTTTATGACTATTCAGTAATCCACATACAGTAATGTAGCTCAATAATGTCTATAAGTGCTTGTGTTAAGAATTATGAAATATGTAAGTGTTAATTAAATAAAGGTGACAGTGATGTGGTCATATGTGTGTGTGTGTGTGTGTGTGTGTGTGTGTGTGTGTGTGTGTGTGTGTGAAGAGCTGTTGTGGCTGTACCTGGTATGAAGTGTGTGTTTCTCTGCCATTGAGTGTGAAGGCCAGCAGACCCGTGGCCAGATCAATCAGACATCCGATCTCCAGATCAGCATTACTGCGGCTGGAGGAGTGTGTGGCAGTGCTGACGTCTCCTGCCCACACCATGTAGCAGTTACTCCTCTTCACACTGTTAGAACACACACAGACAAACACAGTCAGTCACACGCGTGACCCAGGCACAGTCAGTCACACGCGTGACCCAGGCACAGTCAGTCACACGCTTGACCTCGGTACAGTCAGTCACACACGTGACCTCGGTACAATCGCATGACGCGTGACCTCGGTACAGTCAGTCACATGCGTGACCCTGGTACAGTCAGTCGCACACGTGACCCCGGTAGTCAGTCACACGCGTGACCCCGGCACAGTAAGTCACACGCGTGACCCCGGCACAGTAAGTCACTTGCGTGACCCCGGCACAGTCAGTCACACGCGTGACCCAGGCACAGTCAGTCACACGCGTGACCCAGGCACAGTCAGTCACACGCGTGACCCAGGCACAGTCAGTCACACGCGTGACCCCGGTACAGTCAGTCACACGCGTGACCCCGGTACAGTCAGTCACACGCGTGACCCCGGTACAGTCAGTCACACGCGTGACCCCGGTACAGTCAGTCACACGCGTGACCCCGGTACAGTCAGTCACACGCGTGACCCAGGCACAGTCAGTCACACGCATGACCCCGTCACAGTCAGTCACACGCTTGACCTCGGTACAGTCAGTCACACACGTGACCTCGGTACAATCGCATGACGCGTGACCTCGGTACAGTCAGTCACATGCGTGACCCCGGTACAGTCAGTCACACGCATGACCTCGGTACAGCCAGTCACAAGCGTGACCCCGGTACAGTCAGTCACACGCGTGACCCCGGTACAGTCAGTCACACACGTGACCCCGGTACAGTCAGTCACACGCGTGACCTCGGTACAGTCAGTCACACACTTGACCCCGGTACAGTCAGTCACATGCGTGACCCTGGTACAGTCAGTCACACGCATGACCCCGGTACAGTCAGTCACACGCGTGACCCAGGCACAGTCAGTCACACGCATGACCCCGGCACAGTCAGTCACAAGCTTGACCACGGTACAGTCAGTCACACACGTGACCTCGGTACAATCGCATGACGCGTGACCCAGGCACAGTCACTCACACGCATGACCCCGGCACAGTCAGTCACAAGCTTGACCTCGGTACAGTCAGTCACACACGTGACCTCAGTACAATCGCATGACACGTGACCCCGGTACAGTCAGTCACACGCATGACCTTGGTACAGCCAGTCACAAGCGTGACCCCGGTACAGTCAGTCACACGCGTGACCTCGGTACAGTCAGTCACACGCGTGACCTCGGTACAGTCAGTCACACACGTGACCCTGGTACAGTCAGTCACACGCATGACCCCGGTACAGTCAGTCACACGCGTGACCCCGGTACAGTCAGTCACACGCGTGACCTCGGTACAGTCAGTCACACACGTGACCCCGGTACAGTCAGTCACACGCGTGACCCCGGTACAGTCAGTCACACGCATGACCCCGGCACAGTCAGTCACACGCGTGACCCCGGTACAGTCAGTCACACGCGTGACCTCGGTACAGTCAGTCACACACGTGACCCTGGTACAGTCAGTCACACGCATGATCGTGGCACAGTCGGTCACATGCGTTACCCCGGTACAGTCAGTCACACGCATGACCCCGGTACAGTCAGTCACATGCGTGACCCTGGTACAGTCAGTCACACGCATGATCGCAGCACAGTCAGTCACATGCGTGACCCCGGTACAGTCAGTCACACGCATGATCGCGGCACAGTCAGTCACATGCGTGACCCTGGTACAGTCAGTCACTCACACACATTTATATGCTTGACACAGATACATGATCACTTGACCCTGCACATGTATGATCCATTACACAATCACATGACCCAGCACAAACACATGTATGAGCACTCTGGCTGTCCCACCTCTCATGCACGCGGCCCCGCTCATCCCCCAGGGTGACAGTCACCATGCGACTCTTGCTCAGGCTGAAGTTGTTGCTATAATAATGGTAGTCAGGAGTGACCCAGCCGACCCACACACCGGAAGGGTCCTGACCCGCAAAGACCCGCACCGAGTGATAGTACTGCAGGACACACACATGGGGAAGGTTATTTAATGGTGACACACACAAACACACACTCTCACTCAAACCTGGTCAATACACAGAGTGATGAACATTAATCAAACACATAATAATATAAAAATAATATAAATATGTTAAGTAGTGAGGTTTTTGCTTTGTTTTTGTGTGTGTACTGCGTGTGGTTCTCTTCTCTCCGCCTCTGTCTCCAAATAGGTTGCATCATGCGGTGAATCAGGTGCCAGCCAGCACGTGGAGTCCAGCTTGTTTGTAGAGACAATTTAAACCGGACTGGAACGTCGTTCGAAGAGTCTCCTCTCTCCCGGCTTTTGTTGATTGTTTTGTAGAGTAGAAACTGTGTTGTATTTTTACTCGGCTAAGTTGTTAAAAGGGATTGCCTTGAGTGTTGACTTTGAGATATACGGAGACGCGTGTGCTGAGGAGGGTGCCTCTTTGTTTTATTAGGGAGGTTAGCGAAAGCTATTTTATTTGTTGAATTTCGTGTGCAGGTAAGAGGGTTAAAATCTTAGTTAGCTGTTGAGTTTTGTTTGTTATTTTGGCATTTACCTCCGCAAGCTTTTTATTGTCTCCTTTATGAAAATTTAAACGTCAAATAAATGTGACTTTACGTTATTTGCTTGGTCATTCGTTTTTGTTGTTGTCTTTACTTTTAAACGGGAGATGAGACTCCGGGCTCCTCATTAATTTAGAGGAGTTCTAATTATTTTAATTTAATGTTTTTTATTGTTACGGGTCTGGCTTGCTGTGTGGAGCCAAGCAAGGTTGGAATTCGTAACAATACAATAAGAATAAATGAAGTCTATAGAAACATTCAAAGCATGCTCTGCTAGTGTAGACTGTCCACTAGACCATAATAAACGGCTTCTGTTTCTTTTAGTTTATTTGGCAGATATGATATTTCTATAGAGTCGCTACTGAAGCTATCGATTCATTAGTTAAAATATAAATAAACTTAATGTTGTGCCTGATTACATATTTAATATTACCATTTAACTGGAGGAATTTTGAATGTGTGTGTGTGTGTGTGTGTTCATGAGAGCATGCATTTGTATTGTATGGGTATTGTATGTGTATATGTGTGCAAGGGTGTGTGTGAGTGTGAATGTGTGAGCGTGAATGTGTATTGTATGTGTGTATATGTGTGCAAGGGTGTGTGAATGTGTGAGAGAATGTTTGAAAAAGTGTGTCCTTGTAAGTGTGTGCACACGAGAGTTTTTTTGTGTGTGTTTTAGTGTGTGTGAGTTAGTGAGTCTGTGTGTAAGTGTGTGCGTGTGCTTGCATGTATTTGTGTGTGAGTGAGTATGAGCGTGAATATGTGAGTGAGTTAGTGTGTGTGTGTGTGTTTGAGCAAGTGTGTGTATGTGAGTGAGCATGTGTGAATATGCTTGTGTTTGTGTGTATACATTTGCAAGGGTGTGTGAGTGAGTGAGTGTGTGTGTGTGTGTGTGTGTGTGTGTGTGTGTATGTGTGTGTGTTGAACGTACAGTAGTGATGTTACTGTAGTCTGTTCTTCTGCCTTCATCGGAGTGTTTGGTGGACTTCACTGGATACCTTCAGAAACAAGCACAAGTTAAACACACACACACTGACAAATGCATGCATACACACACACACACACACACACACACACACACACACACACACACACACACACACTGACAAATACATGCACACACACACACACACTGTATCTGGCTGTCTGACCTGTGTTTGAGTCTGAGCGTGTCCTCATCCTGCAGGCCGTTGAGGTGAGCGTGTGCGTGTGTGTGAGTGTGTGTGTTCGCGCTGCTCTTGAAGCAGGAGTGGAACTCCACCGGCATGCTGAGTCTGCAGAACACCATGTCTGCGTTACTGTTCTGCGTCCCGAACGTCTTGTGGCTGACCTTCAGACATGGCGGACTGTCCACCGTCCCGTCAATACGGGTCACCTGAGAACACACACACAATACAGGACTAGCATCATCAGGTGTGCATGTGTGTTTCAGTGTGAGTGTGTGTTCATGCTTCTGTCAGTCTATGTCGCTCCTGTCTCTGTTCATCTAAAACTCCACATCTATAATCCTCTTAGTCTATGCTGACATCATCTTCAGCAGCTCAAACACTCTAATGGCGAATGGACAGACGGCTGCTTCTCACTCAGGCCTGCTGGAGATGCTAATGAGATGGGCACTAGTGGGCGGGGCTTTCCCCCTCTGATGACACACTACTAGGTTTAAAGTGTGTGTGTGTGTGTGTGCTCACCGCGATGTGCCGGTGGTCTCGGGGCACGTTGCAGAATGTGGGCAGGCGTTTGCTGAACCACATGGTCACCTCTCGGTTCATGTTGACGGCGAAGGGTTTGAAGCCCTCCTGCAGGCCACACATGGTGTAGAACTTAAAGGTGCTGGCGTCTTTACCCAGATTCATGCGGCCCACCTGAGACAGACCCAAACTGCAGACCGGGATGAAGCCTGCAGGACACAGCAGCAGTGGTGTAAAGTAATGAATGAACAATACTCAGTCTTTTGTTTAGTTTCTTTCAGGTCAGACTACTTGAGAAATTGTTTCCCACTTCATTAACCGTCCTCCTGAATGCCATCTTGTGCATTTTCCTGGTCCAGAAACATTTATTATCAGCTCTTTATCATTTAACAAGTACACTAAACAGTCCCTCCGGGATTTTGCAGGACTTTCTTCAGATTTTAAATGTATTTTATTTTTATATTATTCATTATTTAAATTAATTTGCCTGATTTTAATTTTAAAAATAAATGTTCTGATCTAAAATGGCTGATTCTGGATGTTCAAAAGATTCGATTAGATTAGATTAGATTCAACTGTATTGTCATTACACATGTACAAGTACAATGCAACGAAATGCAGTTTAGGTGTAACCAGCAGTGCAACAGCAGCAAGTGCAGGATACAGGAATAAGCTATAAAGTGCAGTTATAGAAAAACTATGGTGATATTTACAGATGGATGTACTATCAACATTATATACAGGTTGGATAAGCTATGAACAGATTTACAGTATATGAATATATGTACAGGTTGCTATTAATAATCAGTAGTGTGCAGATAGATAAACATGATTACAAGTGTATATGTAACAACATATGAATATATGTACAGGTTGCTATTAATAATCAGTACTAGATTACAAGTGTATATGTATAGTGGGTGTGTACATAATTACAAATGCCCATATGCTGTGGGTACGTACAGTTTAATAAGTAAACAGTTCAATGTGGTGCAGTGAATGTGCAAATTTTAAATGTGCAAATGTTAAACAGTGCAGTTATTGCGAGGAGTATAAGTTAGAGGAGAGTGGGGGGTGTATTAAGGGGGGGCAAAAGAGTCAGTGTGGGGCAGATTTCAGGAGGGAGACAGCTCTGGGGAAAAAGCTGTTCCTCAGTCTGCTGGTTTTTGTCCGGGGGAGCCTGAAGCGCCTGCCGGAGGGCAGGACAGAAAGCAGTCTGTGCGCAGGGTGAGAGGTGTCCTTCAGAATACTGCGTGCTCGGCGCAAACAGTGTTTCTTCTGGATGTCCTCTATGGCTGGCAGTGTGGTCCCTGTGATGCGCTGGGCAGTTTTCCCCACCCGCTGCAGTGCCTTACACTCAGCAACAGAGCAGCTTCCATACCAGACTGTGACACAGTTTGTCAGGATGCTCTCTATTGTGCAGCGGTAGAAGTTCACCAAGACGGCTGATGAAAGCTGGTTCTTCTTCAGTTGCCTTAAGAGGAATAGGCGCTGGTGAGCCTTCTTGATCAGGCTGGAGGTGTTGGTGGTCCAGGAAAGGTCCTTTGAGGTCCCTCCAAAAGAGCCCCTATTATGGGTTTCTGAGAATGACCTTCCATGTTGTGTGTAACAAGTGAAGTGAAGTATCCAGCTAAGGCTTAAATCTGAAAGTGGACAGTGTTTAAAACTCTTGATTCGTTAATAAGAGTCGACTCATAGCACTTCAAATGAATCGTCTTGATAACGAGTCTTCAGCATGACGTTGTGGATATGAAACTTAAGCCCCGCCCAGTTGTTGTGCGTGCAAACCCTGGAAAATTGAAACCTTTGGCCCCGCCCACTAACACCGTAGCAGAGAAGAAGAGGCTAGACACAGTCAACTCTGTGCTCAGCTGGATATTATTGGCAGTGTGAGGGGAAACTTAGTGTTATTTTCTCTCCCAAACTGTGAAGAGTCAGTGGTGGAGGTTTATTTTTGCAGAAATACCTCAGCATTATAGCCCAGCCTTGAGCAGTTCGAGAGCTTCTGGAATCTATACGCTTATAACGGGGCATTCATCGGCCATTTGTTAAAGGATGGATCAGAAGTCTGTTGATGTAAGAGACTGTCGGTGGATCATGGATCAGTGTCTTCTTCCATTACACAACTGTAAGTGAGTGTGATTAAAAAGGCAGCTTCCTTGTTTTCTCTAGCTGGAAAATGATGTACTTAATTGTGTTTTGTTACTCTTAAACGCTTGTACTGTATCTGGTTAACTCTTTATATTCTCATATCGCGTCTAAAACCATGTTAAAAGTGCGATGCGTGCTGCTTTGTTCACGGATTTAAATGTGATTGTGAGCGTGCGATCCTCTGCTGTTTGTCAATGCTATGGCCACCGTCAGCTGTTCCTACACACGTGCGGCGGGTCAAGGTTTAGAATAGTTTATCTTTTGCCACTGTGTGGATTAATACTTGAATGTGTGTCATGGTTAGAGCAACTCAGGGTTCGGGGTGAGGTGTCAGGGAAAGAGCAAGCTGAACTGGCGATCACGCCGTCCTCAACCCGAAAGCGAAAAAGAAAAGTGACCGGTTCCTGGATGAAATTGAGGCCCGGGAGGGAGGGTTTGGGTGTCACGGATGAAAGTGATGGCCAGGGGGTTCACAAATGCCGCCCTCAGTATTCTGCTGCCCGCTATATCTATAAACGCACCGGCCCTGATTACACTGGTAAGAACCGGGTACGCTGTACTATGGTGTTAGTATTTAATATGAAGCGTGTATGCCCAGCTGAAAAAATATATAATTAAAAGCAACTAAAATACACTTAAATACCCGCAAATACATTTTTAGTACATTGTTATTTTGGTCACACTTCACAATAAGGTTCATTAGTTCATGTTAATTAATGCATTTACTAAGATGAACAAACAATGAACAGTACATTTACTACTGTATTTGTTCATGTTAGTTAATATTAGTTAATGAAAATACAGCAGCTCATTGTTAGTTCATGTTAACTCATGGTGCATTAACTAATGTTAACAAGCATGGACTTGGATGTTAATAATGCATTAGTAAATGTTCAGTTATGATTAATAAATGCTGTGCATGTGTTGTTCTTGATTAGTTCATGTTAGTAAATGCATTAACTAATGAACCTTATTGTAAAGTGTTACCGTTGTTTTTTTGTGTTAAATAAAGGTTTGATGGTTTTACACTATATATATACTCATTAAAAGTATGTTTATACTTCAGTTGGACTTTAGTACACTTGACAAAAGTATACCAAATACCAGTAATACTTCAATAAATTTTTAATGTACTACAATAAAGTACACGACAGAAAAAACATCCAAAACTTTTATTAGTGTGTTTTTTTAAAAGTGTGCTTTAAAGGGTCATGAAACACCAGAACACATGTGTTGAGCTGTTGACAGTGGTATATGTGTCCCACACTGCTATAAACACTATTAGGACACCTATATTTCACTAAAAAGTGTAAATTGGTCGTTTTTGCGTTATTTCAAGCAAATTTGTACTTCCGGTTTGAAACGAATTTTTGAAGCTGCGTCACGGTCATGACATAATAGCGTGTATTCCAGCGTGCAGACTGGACGTCTGTGCCAGAGTGTGTCTTATTACGTCTTACAGTGTGATGCATTAATGCATGAGTAAGGCTTGGTTCAAACCAATCAGCGCGCTCTATTGTGCAACTTCATTAATATTCATTACTGTCACAGTGTTTAGACGACAGAGACGCCACGTTGTGTTGGCAAAACAAGCGTGAAGTGTTGCTTTTATAGTTTGCTGCAGTGAAGTTTTGTTTTCATTTTCTCTCTGTGAGAGCTCAGACTCACGTGTGGATTAACAGTGTACGCAACACTCGACAACAATAACTTACGTGTCTAAGGAGGATTATTGTTTACCTGAGAGCTGTTCTCATCTGCAAACGCTGAGATCCGGATTCGCTGCTCGTCTCCTCTTCATAAAGACGCGGCTCTAGTTGCTGGTGATTGTCCTGTCTCTACAGATTTGGTAAGTGAGCGACCAGTGCTCTTTGTTTATTCAGTTTGTTCGTATCCAACTAAATTATCTATTGCACCGAGTGTGAACATGTTAGCACCACAACCAAACTTTAACCTCGTGTAGGATTTTCACTGTATTTTGTGACCGGAATAACACACGCAGCTTTCTGACACTACCTGCCGTGAGCATCTAAGTTTCCGGGAAATGCTGAGGGTTTTTTTCTCTCATTCGCCGTGCGGTATCAAACATTGCATGAAAAATACACGCTTAGAGCAGTTCCTCGAATCAAATATCTCGTTTGTGGCGAGGGGCATGAATGAATTCCCTGAATGAAAGAGCCAAACTGCAGTTAAAGTCCAACATTTAATCATTTGTCAAATAATTCGACTACAGATGTCCATGTAGGTTAAACACCATCACTTTCTCCTGTGTGTGTATTTTGACTCTGAAACTCGTGCATGCCCAAATAGACACTCCCACAGCCTCCCACTTTAGTCCCTCCGACACTCCCCCCTAAACAGAGCTGGACACGCCCACTTTTCTGACTTTTTCCCAAGTAGAGGTGTGAAAACACCCTGCTGAAACGAGGGGGTTTCATGGCCCTTTAAATGCTTTAAACATTAGTTGATTTTTAGTACACTGTTTACATACTAATCCTAAGTTTAAAATAAGTTAATATATAAAAAATCTATTAGTAATGTATTGTAGTAGAAGTACATTTTCCCAAAAGTTGTACTTAAGTACACTTAATGTGAATGCACTATTATCACTAACACTTAAATTGATTTGAGTGTGGTAATTTTAAGTTTACATTAAATTGACTTTATTAAAAATCTATTAGTAATGTATTGTAGTAGAAGTACATTTTCCCAAAATGTCTTTACATTTCCCTTATGTGCTGTAATGTTGCATCTTATTTATATTTTAGTGTTCTCAGTTTTTGCTAAGTTTTTGTTCCCTTCCATAAGGTATTTTTGGACTTGTGGTTTATTGCACAAAAAGATTAAAGTGTTTTGTTGAAGCACAGATGCTGTTTTCTTTGTACACACAGAATCCCTTCAAAATATATTTAGTTTAGTATGTTAAAAGCACATCAGCTTTATGGTGTCTTATAATAGCACAGTTGAGTGCACTTAGATGTACTTAAGTTTATCTTAAAAAGTACTTAATACTAATTTTTAGTACATTAAATACAAAATTAGTGTGCGAAAATAGTGCACTTTTAATACATTACTAAAAAGTGTACTAAGTATACTTAGTGTGTTTTAGCACACTGCTTTCACATTTCGTATATTCTTTTAATATATTACTATTATGCTTTAAGCTATTCTTAAATATATTTATACATGTTTAAAATTAGAGTTCAAGTGTATTTCTAGTTGTAACTAAATAAATATTTTTAAATACAGATATAGTATGTTAAAAGCACATTTTAGATCAATTTCAGGGTGTCTCAAAATAGCACAGTTGAGTGCACTTAGATGGTATTAAGTTTATCTCAACATATACTTAATACTATCTTTTAGTACATTAAGTACAAAACTAGTGTGCGAAAATAGAGCACTTTTAGTACACTACTGAAAAGTGTACTAAGTATTTTTAAATAAGTGTATTTTAGTGCTCTTTTTTTTTTGTTACCTGGGTGCACTCTGACTACTTCAATATTGTTGATAAGCTGTGCTGGGCATTTTACTCTGTCTTGTCCTGAACGCTGTCAGTGTCGACCAATCGCAACAGGATGTCATCGGTCCAATCAGCGCAGATTAGCTTCGCGCTAAGGAGGGGTTTGTAAACAAAGGAATCACTGAACGATTCATATGGGAGTTGCTGGGATAATGAGGTAAAAATGAATGCAGGTTATAAGACCATGAAAGTGTTTTTTGAGCCTGCAAGCAGATCAGCCTGTTGCTGAAGACCCCCACAACTAAAATATGACCCTATTTAATGCATAATAGGGGCATTATATTGTGTTGATTTGCTGTAAAAACATATATACCGCAGACAAACATCTTTATCACATGTATTTTATTACTTCTAGACCCGGACATTGAGTTCTGTATCGTATAAAATAACCCTTAATTTCAGTATTTCATATATAGCCAAATAACCGTTAAACTCATCAACATATTAATATTAAAACAAAAAATATATATATGTAATGAAGCACATTTAAAGTGCCCACAAGTTTCTTTTACAAGAAAATTAAAAACAGGATTAACGTTATCTGTGTGGAAAAAAACATCTATAATCCTCTTAGTCTATGCTGACACTATCTTCAGCAGCTCAAACACTCTAATGGCTAATGGACAGACGGCTGCTTCTCACTCAGGCCTGCTGGACATGCTAATGAGATGGAGTGATGGGCACTAGAGGGCGGGGCTTTCCCCCTCTGATGACAAGTATAAAGGGAGAATGTCAATCAAAGTGTTTCATTTATCAAGCCTGATTATTATAAACACAATTCATTCATCTGCACCATTAGAGGCTGCTGGAGATACTCACACACACACTACTGGGTAAATACCTCTTACAGAAGCGAGTTTGCATAATATTATTGCAGATACAATAATAGTTTTGCATAATAGGTTGGGTTTAAATGCAGTAAATCAGTAGTGATGTTGTCCTCCGCTCACCGTCATCGATGTCGAAGTCAGCGAAGCACAGCTCTGAGCCCTTATTGGTGATCAGGATTTCTCCGTTCAGAGTGAAGATCATGGATTTGTCCTCCATGTTGATCAAACACCCAACAACGTCCCCCGAGTGCCAGCAGCGGCCGAACAGACGACTGCCCATGTGGAGACGGTGACCCTGAGGAGAACCACATCCCAACATCAGCACACTTACAGGTCCCGGGAATGTGCGTTGTTTTTATTGCATGCTTGACGTAATCCCAAATGAAACATGAAGAGAGGGTGGGACATAGAGTAGCTCCTCCCCTTTTTTAAAACAGCCAATAGCGTTTTGTTTTCTCGTAGCTAGGTTGAGCTCAAGTGCATCAAATGAACAGCCAATGAGAAGAAGGGGGTGGGGCATGTCAGACACTACAGAGCCCCCATGTTAAAGACTGGATGACCAACAATTACCTCCTCATTCCTGCAGCACGAGAGCTTTATGATTGTTTATGAGCTCCAAAAGTGGTGGATCTGTTCGGCGAAATATCTGACCGCGTGTCACCGCATCCCTAAGGACTGTTTGGCGAAATATTTGACTGCATGTCACTGCATAACAAACCACTGACACGATAAAACTAGAGAAATCTCTACTGTGCTGAGCGAGAACACATACTGAACAGCGCAGCAGCGATGAAGTAAGCGTGCCCAGGCCCGATTGTGGTGTGAGTGCGGGCCGTCGGGGGAGATGGAAGGGGAGACCAGCATGCTTTGGCCCGGTTCTAGACAACTGTACATAGTGTGAGTACGGCCTAAGCTGATTGAGTGTTTTAAAGATGTTAAAGACTGGACGACCAACAATTTTCTTCTTTTAAACTCAGACAAAACAGAATTATTACTTATTGGGCCTGAATCCTGTACAAAGCAGATCTCGCAACTCAATCTACAATTAGAGGGATACAAAGTTAGCGTTAGCTCTACTATAAAAGATCTGGGTGTCATATTAGACAGCAATCTAACTTTTGAAAACCACATATCCCATGTCACAAAAACTGCCTTCTTTCATCTGAGAAATATCGCTAAATTAGGAAGTATGCTCTCCATCTCTGATGCAGAAAAGCTAGTCCATGCTTTTATGAGCTCTAGGCTGGATTACTGTAATGCTCTGTTTGCTGGCTGCCCAGCATCCTCTATTAACAAACTTCAATTAGTACAAAATGCAGCAGCCAGAGTTCTGACCAGGTCTAGAAAATATGATCATATCACCCCAATGTTCTCCTCCTTACACTGGCTGCCTGTTCAGTTTCTTATTGAATTTAAAACATTACTTCTCACCTGTAAAGCTTTAAATAATCTAGCTCCTGTTTATCTAACCAACCTTCTGTCTCGCTACAATCCAACTCGCTCTTTAAGATCTCAAAATTCAGGGCTTCTGGTAGTACCTAGAATAGCAAAGTCCACTAAAGGAGGTCGAGCCTTCTCTTTCATGGCTCCTACACTCTGGAATGGCCTTCCTGATAACGTCCAAGGCTCAGACACACTCTCCCAGTTCAAAACTAGATTAAAGACCTATCTGTTTAGTAAAGCATACACTCAATGCATCACCTAGCGGGTTCCACACTGGCTTCTGCATCTTGTTTATATACACTATGAACAGCAGCTACACTAATTATCTCTTTATTCTCTATTTCCACCTGTAGATACTCATCCCGAGGCCTTCAGACTATGCAGCACCACTGATTCGATCCAAAACCAGTGACGAGATGATCCCAAGGTTTCCATAATCCTGGACCAGGCCGTATCCTGAGCAGCTGCTGTGGTGGTCATGGAGGAGTGGAGAGCATGACACTGATCCCTGTGACACTCCAGGGGACAGACGAGTCTTCGCTAAGGTCCATCATTCTCCAACCTCCGGCACCTTGACTGCAGCTCTGCACAAGACTTTTGGCCATAGGTTTTTTAATTCTTCATTTTCGCCAGTTGGTGAAGTTTTATCCTCTGCTGTCGCCACTAGCCTGCATGGTTTGGGACTTGGGACTTTGGGACTTGTTTGGACTCTCAGTAGTGATTATTAAAGCACACTGAACTGAGCTAAACTGAACTGAACTTAAACACTAAAAACTGAACTACCCTGATCCAGTTACTATGACCATTTATCTGAAGCTGCTTTGACACAGTCTACATAGTAAAAGTGCTATACAAATAAAGCTGAACTGAATTGAATCCTCTGGCTGCTGTTTTCAGTCTCACACTATTGTTTTCCTCTTTCTGAAAGTCTTGATAACATCCAGGTTTTTCTTTCATTATTTCAGCAAAACTAATTCAGTTTCTGCTGTGGAGAAACATGCAAATGTGGACAGGCTTCATAAATAAATAAATGTGAGAGTATGCTGTGTGCAGACTTACCCGGTGTCCATCAAACACATAGGCCTGGTCATCTGTTCCCAGCTCCACGTCGGGTTTACAGGCGGGTCGAGCCCAGCCCACCCGCATGTCTCCACCAGTCACCACCTCGAACTCAAAGTACCACTTCCCTGTCTTCACAGCGTACGTTCGCTCCACGCGGAAGAAGCGGATCTTGTCGATGCTCAAACGCTCCACCACATGACCTGAGCAGATACAACACGCACGCACGCACACACGCACACACACACACACACACACACACACACACAATGTAAACAAGCATATACTAGAGAGAACACACACACTGTTTGTTTATATTACTATAATTTTATAGTTACCATATATATATATATATATATATATATATAGTTTAGCTGTGTTGCCATAGCAACTGCAGAATCCCAACAGATCAATTACTATAGTTGTTGTGTTAACATAGAAACAGTAGAATCAACACAACAGATCAATTACTATAGTCATTCTGTTACCATAGCAACTGTAGAATCACAACAGATCAATTACTATAGTTGTGTTATCATAGCAGTTGTAGAATCGCCACAACAGATCAATCAGTGTAGTTGTGTTACCATAGCAACTGTAGAATTGCCACAACAGATCAATCACTATAGTCATTCTGTTACCATAGCAACTGTAGAATCACCACAACAGATCAATCAGTGTAGTTGTGTTACCATAGCAACTGTAGAATCGCCACAACAGATCAATGTAGTTATTCTGTTACCATAGCAACTGTAGAATCACCACAACAGATTAATTCAAGTACTTTTCTATACCATGGTTCAAAATCACTCCGGTATTTACGATAAGTTACTACAGTATTTTTTCCTCTGGCAACATTTGCAGATTTTAGTTTTTATACACAAATGTGTAATATTTTCCTGAAGGAGTGCGGTGTTTGAGTGTTGCTCACCTGCATCCTGGTCGGGCGGCTCCACATTGTAGCCGTAGCCGATGAGCGTGCGGATGGCCTCGCGGAGACTGTCACGGTTAGACTTCTTGGTGCGCTCGTCCAGGAGAGCATACGGCACCAGGCGAGGGTTACGCTTGCTTTTCACATCCTGCGCACACACACACACACACACACACACACACACCCCAAACAGAGGAATTAACAGGCCGTGTGGGTTTACATTTACATTTAGTCATTTAGCAGACGCTTTTATCCAAAGCGACTTACAAATGAGGACAAGGAAGCAATTTACACAACTATAAGAGCAACAATGAATAAGTGCTGTAGGCGAGTTTCAGGTCTGAGAAGAAGTCTAAGAAGGAAAGCGTTAGTAATTTTTTTTTTTTTTGAGTACAGTTAGTGGTATATCCAGAGAGGCAATTGCAGATTAGGAAGTGAAGTGGAGATGATTGATTGATTGATTACGGTCTGCATGTGGTCTGATGTCCCAGAATGCACCGCACCTGCTGTATGCCGTAGGTCCAGCCCTGTTTAATGCGGTCTTTTGCCCAGACGTTGTGTGCGTTTTCTGCCAGTTTCTCCACCAGCAGCTCCTGACCAGCGCTCAGTTTCACCTCTGACAGATCCAGCGGAGAGGGCTTATAGCCATTCGACATCATATAACTGCATCATATAACACACACACACACACACACACACACCTTGATAATGAGAGAATAAGCAAAACTAAAATGGAACTACATAATAAACTTGAAAAAAAAAAAAAAACTAATTAGTAATAGGAACCACAAAATTGGAACCCCACAGTCCAAACACGTGGTACAGGTGAATTGGGTAGGCTAAATTGACCGTAGTGTATGAGTGTGTGTGTGGATGTTTCCCAGAGATGGGTTGCAGCTGGAAGGGCATTCGCTGCATAAAAACTTGCTGGATAAGTTGGCGGTTCATTCCGCTGTGGCGACCCCGGATTAATAAAGGGACTAAGCCGACAAGAAAATGAATGAAAACAAATTAACAAACTAACAAAATAAACAAAATCGAACAAATTACAAACAACAATTGAATGAACGAATAAGCAAACAAACGCACGAACCTACTAACTAACTAACAAACAATCGAACAGAATAAATAAACAAAAACAAAAAATCTAAACAAACTAACTACCAAACAAATTAACAAACAAAAAAAAGGAACAAACAAACAAACAAAAAAGCAAATTAACAAACAAACAAACCATCTATTGAGTGAACGAAGGAAACAAATAAAAACAAATCAAAAATGACTAAAAACTTATATTAATTAATATTATATATTATAATATATATTAATATATATTTTTTACAAACTTACTTACTAACTAACTAACAAAGTAACAAACAAACAGAATAAATAAACAAAAACAAAATATAAACAAATAAACAAACTACTAACAAACTAATTAACAAACAAAAAACAATCTAGCAAGGAACAAACAAACAAACAAAAAAGCAAATTGACAAACTAACAAACAAACAAACAAGCTAATTAACACACAAAAAAACTATTTAGTGAGTAAACGAACGAACAGACAAAATAACTAATTAACACACAAAAAACATATAATCTAATGAGTGAACGAGCGAACAAACAAACAAACAAACAAACAAACAAACAAACAGTGAACTCAAATCAAAAAATAACTTATAAACTTAAAATATTAATTAAAATTGATTTTATTGTGTTTCTGTTCATAATTTTCATTATTCATATTTTTATTAGGGGTTTTTTTGTCTACAAAAATATTTCAGAATCACAAAGTTTGATCAGTACAGCTCAAAATAAATGCTGTTTTCACTTAGAAGACATACACACATTATATATATATGTATATAAGACTTAAATATAATTGTTAAACTAAATAACTTCACCCATATTTACATTGAATTTTCCCTAAAGCTGTTTGAAAGTTGGCAACCTGTCATAGCTGTGTCACTATTAGGAGATTTATTATTTAGGAAACAACTAGAATTAGCCTAATTTGGACCAATACTGCACACAACTATTACTGTCATTTTCACTATCAGTATTTATTCACACTAATTATACATAACTTATTTATTTTATTTGTGTGTCTGTGTTCTTGTTTGAACTTTTAAATAACCTAATAAATAAAGTTGTATATAAAACAGTGAGGCTCTTTACTTGCAGTTCATGTGCTTTCTGTGTATTTTAATCACTCTGGTTAATGTCATTTGAAGTCTAGAATGCAGAAAGGGATGCCAAATATTTGTAATTTATGAAATGCCTAGTCTTTTATTTATTTATTATTATTACACTTTTATTTAGGATAAAGAGTCGTGCTATATTAACTTCCCGACAGCATCCTCCTGAGAGTTCAATATACAGCAGATGATTTACATTCCTTTAACTTTTAATATTTCACTTTTAATGACTCGAATGAGCTTAAATATAAATCTGTGATGATATATATCCAGTAAGTGTTGCTATTCACAGAGTTTATAGAGCTTTATAAGCAGAGAATTAATGTCATCATCTGAAATGAGCATCTGGTGTCTCAGCGCAGCATCTGCATCCCATAATTCCCTCATACATCAGAACAGTCACCCGGCAGCTCACACTCACTTCTTAGGGAGCTTGAGTTTCTTCAGCTCGTCTTCAGCGTTGACTTTTACCTGGACCACATGACAGCCCAACGCCAGCAGAGTCCTGAAACACACACACACACACACACACACACACACACACACACACACACACACACACACACACAATAAAAAGGAAGAACACAGCAAATCTGAGCACCACTGACAGCCATGGGTTTACATTACTTTCATTTTGAGGGTTTAGGGGGGGGGTTTAAGTGGAGTTGGCAACCTTAATTAACACATAAGAAAGTCAAAACAAAATATCAACATTTTTGGTCATAAAATCTTTATACATTTCAGAAAATGCCCATATATTTGGTCCATGTTGTAATATTTTCAGAATATTACCATATTTTGGTATCAAAATCATATATCATATTTTTGGTCAATGTTGTATTTCTTTCAGGAAATGTCCATACGTTTGGTCATAATGATGTTATTTTCAGATAATGTTTAGATAATTTGGTGATAATGATTTATTATTTGCAAAAAAATGTCCACATTTTAGGTCATAATATCTTGTTATTTTCAGAAAATGTTCATATATTTAGTTCATAATGTCTTATTTTCTCAAACATATCTATATATTTGGCTATAAAGTCGTCTTATTTTCAGAAAAAGTTCCTATATTTTGTTCATAAAATCTTGCTATTTTCAGAAAGATATCAGCAACTGATATTTTTGGTCAGTATGTTTATTTTAGGAAATTATTTATGTCTATACACTCACCGGCCACTTTATTAGGTACACCTTGCTAGTACCGGGTTGGACACCTTTTGCCTACAGATCTGCTTTAATCCTTCATAGATTCAGCGAGCTACTGGAAATATTCCTCAGAGATTTTGCTCCATATTGACATGATAGCATCACACAGTTGCTGCAGATTTGTCGGCTGCACATCCATGATGCCAATCTCCCGTTCCACCACATCCCAAAGCTGCTCTATTGGATTGAGCTCTGGTGACTGTGGAGGCCATTTGAGTACAGTGAACTCATCGTCATGTTCAAGAAACCAGTCTGAGATGATTGAGCTTTATGACATGCTGCGTTATCCTGCTGGAAGTAGCCATCAGAAGATGGAGACACTGTGCTCATAAAGGGATGGACATGGTCAGCAGCAATACTCAGGTAGGCTGTGGCGCTGATGCTCAATTGGTACTAATGGACCCAAAGAAAATCTCCCCCACACCATTACACCACCACCACCAGCCTGAACCGCTGATACAAGGCAGGATGATCCATGCTTTCATGTTGTTGAGGCCAAATTGTGAGCCGAGCATCCGAATGTGTCAGCAGAAATGGAGACTCATCAGAGCATGAACATGAACACATGTTGTGTGTTCAGAGATGCTCTTCTGCAGAGCTCGGTTGTAGCGAGTGCTTATTTGAGTTACTGTTGCCTTTCTATCAGCTGGAGCCAGTCTGGCCATTCTCCTCTGGCCTCATAAACAAGGCATTTGCGCCAACAGAACTGCCGCTCACTGGATATTTCCTCTTTGTCGGAGCATTCTCTGTAAACTCTAGAGATGGTTGTGCGTGAAAATCCCAGTAGATCAGCAGTTTCTGAAATACTCAGAGCAGCCCGTCTGGCAGTAACAACCATGCCACGTTCAGAATCTCTTAAATCCCCTTTCTTCCCCATTCTGATGCTCGCTCTGAACTACAGCAGATCATCTTGACCATGTCTACATGTCTAAATGCAGTGAGCTGCTGCCATGTGATTGGCTGATTAGTAACTTGCGTTAACGAGCAGTTGGACAGGTGTACCTAATAAAGTGGCCGGTGAGTATATAATTAATCTTGTCTTCTTGTTTTCAGAAAATGTCCATGTTTTTGGTCATAATGTACAGATTTTGGGAAATCTTTATTAAAACAGCTCATCTGAATCCTGAAGCATGCTGCATTTATATTTCACAAACTACTGAAAATCCTGACGCCCCTGATGGTGATGTATAATTGTAGGCGTCTGAATTCCCCATCATGCATTAGTTCTGAGAGGATCTGCTGCTCATGAAACTGGCGCAGCGCGTCAGCAGAGAGGAGGAAAGGCTGGTGTCATTAGAGGTTAATGAGGATTTGAACAAACGGATATGAAGGTTAATGATGCGGTTCTGCACACTCATCTCTCAACCACTAACACACTCAATACAGCAGCCTGTACTGATCCGGGATCAGCGGTGTGTCAGACTGAGAGAAGAGGGAACACTGATCACAATATACAAGACAGAAAGATGGACAGACAGATACAGACAGATGGATAGACAGACAGATGAACATGCAGAGAGATGGATGTAATGTAATGTGTATTTCTATAGCGCAGTTATTGTGTATGGCCATACACCCAAAGCGCTTCACAATCATGAGGGGGGTCTCCACACCACCACCAGTGTGCAGCTCCACTTGGATGAGGTGACGGCAGCCACAGGACAACGACGCCAGTGCGCTCATAACACCAGCTATTGGGGGAGTGGAGAGACAGTGATAGAGCCAATTCAGTGGATGGGGATGATTGGGAGGCCATGATCGTAAGGGCTGTTGGTGAGAGTTTGGCCAGAACACCAGGGTTACACCCCTGCTCTTTCACGAGAAGTGCCATGGGATTATTAATGAGCACAGAGAGTCAGGAGTCTCGGTTTAACGTCTCATCCGATAGACTGCGCTCACTGACAGTATAGTGTCCCCTTCACTACACTGGAGCATT
>NC_133192.1:1032500-1037500 GCF_049306965.1 Danio rerio
ACCAAAGAAGAGGATCATCCAGACTGTCACCAGCAACAAGTCCAGAAGCCAAGGTCTGTCATGGTGTGGGCTAATGTCAGTGCACTTGCCAAAGGTAACCTGCCCTTCTGTGATGCTCCATTAATGCTAAAAGCACAGAGAGATTCTGGAGAACAAGATGCTGCCTGCTTCTCCAGGGACGCCCATGCAGAGTTCAACAAGACAATGCAGAACCACATTCAGCTCACATTACACAGTCCTGCTGTGGAGGAAGAGGAGACTGATGCTGGACTGGCCTGCCTGCAGTCCCGACCTGTCTCCTATAGAGAATGTGTGGCTGTGGAGGAAGAGGAGACTGGTGCTGGACTGGCCTGCCTGCAGTCCCGACCTGTCTCTTATAGAGAATGTGTGGCTGCGGAGGAAGAGGAGACTGGTGCTGGACTGGCCTGCCTGCAGTCCCGACCTGTCTCTTATAGAGAATGTGTGGCTGCGGAGGAAGAGGAGACTGGTGCTGGACTGGCCTGCCTGCAGTCCCGACCTGTCTCTTATAGAGAATGTGTGGCTGCGGAGGAAGAGGAGACTGGTGCTGGACTGGCCTGCCTGCAGTCCCGACCTGTCTCTTATAGAGAATGTGTGGCTGCGGAGGAAGAGGAGACTGGTGCTGGACTGGCCTGCCTGCAGTCCCGACCTGTCTCCTATAGAGAATGTGTGGCTGCAGAGGAAGAGGAGACTGGTGCTGGACTGGCCTGCCTGCAGTCCCGACCTGTCTCCTATAGAGAATGTGTGGCTGTGGAGGAAGAGGAGACTGGTGCTGGACTGGCCTGCCTGCAGTCCCGACCTGTCTCCTATAGAGAATGTGTGGCTGCGGAGGAAGAGGAGACTGGTGCTGGACTGGCCTGCCTGCAGTCCCGACCTGTCTCCTATAGAGAATGTGTGCATGATTTGATTATCATCATTGTATCCAAATACTTTATGAATAACATTTCAAACCTTCTCCGGGGTTTGTTGTTTTTAGAAAACATCTAAAATCTTGTTTTTTTCAGACAGGGCTTTGTAAAATGAAAGTTTAATATGGCTTTAAAACGGTTCGATTGATTTATGATTGTATATACCGAAATTGGTTTAGCTTTTGTTTTTTATATTGGTTTATTTATTTATTGCGAGTTTATTATATCCGATATTTGTAATTATTTAAATGATTTCAATATAGGTTAGGCTATTTTATCAAGATATAACACTATTGTGTTGAGCCTACAAAAGTGGACACGAAATTTGTAAAGTTTAATGTCTTTCTGTTGTATTCGTATGGTGTATTATCAGCAAAATAAATAACAAAAGAAAAAAGCCACTCGGTATCAACAGAGCTGTGAAGGGAGAGCGCTTTTGCCCGGACTCACACACACATACAGGCATCTAAACGCGCACAAACACACCTTTTAAACTTGACAAAAACTCTTGAACACCTTTACTGTCTGCTGTGTGTTTAATATGGTGTAAAGATTATTATGCGTTATTGAAACATCGAGGAGGACGCAGCAAAGAAAAGTCACTTCTAAATGAATTCTTTATTATTTTATGCAACATCCTTACATTTAAAAGGGAAACATAAGAGTGATCATACGCAAGAAGACCCTCGTCTATAAGGCGAGATGTTTTCTTTCTCTTATTTATATACTTGTTTGATGCATGTACTCGTGTGCGATCGAAAAACTGTGTCCGCACTCCGCCTCTCCTTTCACTCCGCCCCGAAGCCCCGGCTGGCCTTCTTTGGCCCAAGGTATTCGGCGGTCCGAAAAAGGCCGGCCGCTGGCCACAAGAAAGCCCCGCTTTGGCCCGATTAGGCCCTGGAAGTGACAGTGGAAACGCAACTGGCCTTGGCTCACCCTGGCTCGCTCACTTTAGGCATGATAGTGGAAACGCGGCTATGACGTCACTTTGTAGGCTAATCGGCTGCTAGCATAAAACTGGTTCCCTCGTGAAAATCCCTATAGGATTTTCCCATAGGCTTTTCGAAGATTGCGAATAATAAGCTCTGTGTTCAAACACGGTTCATTACACTTACACGTTTTGTCCAGCCGGATAATCCTCACACCAAAACACAACTTGGAGCACTTTTGGATCTTAAATGCAAACGCAAGAGTTAAAAAGCTAACATTAGGCTATAAACGGACTACAGAGCCCTCGGGGCGCTCGCCTGTGACGTCAGCCCACCCTGCTACAGACAACTTATCAAGCTTATTTTTAGAAATAATGTCCATGACAAAGAGTTAATCTCTCTGTATATTATATTATAATCCACGCTATATATTATAAACAAATAAATACGCAAAAATACATAGACCTATGTGCCTTTTGGATTGTTTTTACGTGGGAAATAAATCTGTTTTGCTTTGCGGTTGTTCTAAAAGTTTTAAAACTGCGTGTATAAATCTGCCTATAGTATTTTCATCAGACATATTTAAATAAGTGTATTGCTCACGTGCACACAGCCTGCTTACCTTAACAGATGACAGAAATGAGGCGTGAGGAGGAACAAGTCTATTAAATGGCTGCAAGTTCCATCATGATGGACACAGAGCAACATTCAATATTCATTTTATGTCACGACGTACAGCGAAAAGCAGCTCATACAGTCACATCTGCTGAAGGTTTTATGGAGAAGTGTAAATATTGCAGTTATGACGGAGTAAAATGTGTTCAGATGAATAAAAAAAGACGAAAATCCCTTGATCACGTTAAAATGACAGTTAACATGTCTGTATTTTTACACATTTATTCACACGTTTGCATTACTGAGGGCAGGAGAGAGACAGGCTGCACTGGTGAGCAGTATCTTCATAATATAGTTTAATTAAAATAAATGATCAACAAATGAATCTGTCTCGACAGCCTTTACATGTGAAGGCAATATCTATACACAATCTGAATTCTCAATTAGAAAAACACAAAAAAACTATAAAATACTATTCCTGAAAATACCTAAATAACAGACAAATCCCAATGCCCAACACAAGCGAGCTGCGCTCCAGACCAGATCAGCTCGATGACGTATAATGTCTCCGACACCGCCTGTAGTCCCATTTAGCAACTTGATAGCAACCGTCTTTTTAAAGAAGCATGGCCGAATTAAAAATTCAAAAGTGTGCTGTAACTGATGTGTTTTATGTCGTAGAACAAAACGTGAAAATATCTTGAGTTTGTGTTTGCCACAGACCTTATTTAAGCGATTTTACTGAAACCCCATTCAAAAAACCCATTGACTTTGGGACGAGGGAACCGGAAGTGCTAAAATGCTAACTCGCTTCCGGGTTTTTGCATACAAATTGACGTCATAGTTCCTCCACTCTATTGCTCAACCTCCTGGGCGATTGGCCCGGCCCGGCCCGATGAAACAACAGTGGAACCCAACAGTGGAAATGCGGCTAATGATACCTGTTTGTTGAAGAGTGTGTGTCTTTGTGTGCGTGCGTGTGTGTGTGCACCTGTGATGTATCCACTGGTCTGGGTATAAATGAAGCCTGTGTGGTGAAGTGTGTGTTGCCCAGCAGATCTCTGACTCCGTCCGCATCCCTCTTGTACTCCTTCACCGGCTCCACCTTCATCTTCTCTCGGGGCAGCAGAGCCTCACAGCAGGGTGCGTAACCCATCGGCGGCAGGAACTTAAACTCTCCGTGCCGGCCACCCAGCAGGAAGCGAACCCTGAAAACACACACAGATCCAAGAGTTGAGACTTTTCCCATCCAAAACCATAGCAGCATCCCAAACGGCACACGACACACCTATACACTCACCCGTGTAGAGTTCAGGGATCAGATACGAGATCAGGCTTTCACAACCCACAATAATAATCACAAGATGCACGTACAGCACCACTCGCTGACTCACATGTGTGGACGCATATCTAATGTGTGTGTCGGTACCTGACGCCGGCGGAGAAGCTGACCACAGGGAAGAACAGGCCGTCGGTGTTGAAGTTCTCGAACATGCCCTGCACCGGCTGCCCGTTGATCCTGAAGGAGATGCTGGGAGCGCTGAGGTCCATACAGCAGCTCACCACGTCATCAGACGCCAGAATGTGCTGCTTTACAGACGCCACTGTCCTCGGGATACGGCCTGCAGCGCGCACATACACACGCACGCACGCACGCACACACACACACACACACACACAAACACACGCACGCACGCACACACACACGCACATGCGCACACACACACACACACACAAACACACGCACGCACGCACGCACGCACACGCACACGCACACATTTTTTTTGCTAAATTAAACTATAGAAATAAACCTGCTTGATTAAATATAGACAAACACATATCTGTGTGTGTGTGTGTGTGTGTGTGTGTGTGTATGTGTGTGTGTGTGTGTGTGTGTGTGTTTGTGTGTGTGTGTGTGTGTGTGTTTGTGTGTGTGTATTTGTGTGTGTGTGTGTGTTTGTGTGTGTGTGTGTGTGTGTTTGTGTGTGTGTGTTTGTGTGTGTGTGTGTGTGTTTGTGTGTGTGTGCGTGCGTTTGTGTGTGTGTGTGTGTGCGTGCGTGCGATTGTGTGTGTGTGTGTGTGTGTGCGTGCGTTTGTGTTTGTGTGTGTGCGTGCGTGCGTTTGTGTGTGTGTGTGCGTGCGTGCGTTTGTGTTTGTGTGTGTGTGTGCGTGTGTGTGTGTTTGTGTGTGTGTGTGCGTGCGTTTGTGTGTGTGTGCGTGCGTTTGTGTGTGTGTGTGTGTGCGTGCGTGCGTTTGTGTGTGCGTGTGTGTGTGTGCGTGCGTTTGTGTGTGTGTGCGTGCGTTTGTATGTGTGTGTGTGTGCGTGCGTTTGTGTGTGTGTTTGTGTGTGTGTGTGTGTGAATGCATTTGTGTGTGTGTGTGCATGAGTGTGTGCGTTTCTGTGCATACAAGTCGGTGTATGTGTGTGTGTGCACATGTAAGTGTGTACATTAAATGTGTGTGTGGGTGTATATGTGTATTTATGGGCATGTGTATGTTTGTGTGTGTGTCTGTCTGTCTGTCTCTCTGT
>NC_133192.1:1045000-1130000 GCF_049306965.1 Danio rerio
AGCTCTAGGAAGAGTCCTGGTGGTTAAACATCTTCCACTGACGGATGATGGAGGCCGCTGTGCTCAGTGGAACTCTCAGAGCAGCAGAAGTGTTTCTGTAAGCTTCCCAAGCCTTGTACCTCCAGACAATCCTGTCTCTGAGGTCTACAGACAATTCCTTTGTCTTTATGCTTGGTTTGTGCTTTGACATGCTCTGTCAACCCTGGGCCCTAATATAGACAGGTGTATGCCTGATCAGATCATGTCCAATCAGCTGAATTGAGCACAGGTGAACTAAAAATGAAGCTGCTGAAACATCTCCAGAATGATCAGTGGAGACAGAATGAACCTGAGTTCAGTTTAGAGCTTCACACCAAAGGCTGTCAATACTGATGTACATGTGATTTTGCAGCTTTTATCCTTAATAAATTTACAACAATTCCAAAAACTCTTTCCACATGGTCATTATGGGGGATTGTGTGTAGAATGTTGAGGAAATCAATCAATTTAATCCATTTTGGAATAAGGCTGTGACATAAACACACGTGGAAAGAGGTAAGCACTATCAACACTTTCCGGATGCTCTGTATATTATGTATTGTGAGTTGTGTGGTACGTGTGTTTGTCTGTTTTGTGTGTGTATTTTGTGTATACAAATGTATTGTGTTATGTTGTGTGTGCCTAATATGTTGTGTTTTATGTGTGTTCTGCTGTGTCTGGTGAGTTGTGTGTGCATTGTCTTCACTGTCTTGTATGTTGTTGTGTATTGTGTTATATGCATGTTGTTTTTGTCATGTGTGTGTGTGTGTGTGTGTTTTGTGTGTGCCTGTTGTGTTGTGTGTTGTAAGTGTTTCATGTGTGTGTTGTGATGTGCAAATGGCTGGAGTGGAGCCATCGGGAGCACAACTCTGCTCTCTCACGCAGAACACTCAACACATGTGAGAGATAAAAATAGCCAGACGTGTGTGTGTGTGTGTGTGTGTGTGTGTGTGTGTGTGTGTGTGTGTGTGTGTGTGCGTGTACTGATGCTCCATCTGGCAGCACATTGGGGGAGATTCATTCACATTTATATACACATCAATGATTAATCAGTGACTGACTAATTATTTGTATCAATAGTCGATTAAGGACGTCATAGTTTTGATGAGCATACGACTTATGAGAAAACAAGTAGAGCAGATGTGTGTTGTGTTGTGTTCATACATCATGCTGTATATTGTATGTGTGTGTTCATTGTGCAGTGTGTTGTGTGTACACATTTTGTTGTGTGTTGTATGTGCGTGTGAGTGTGCTTATTGTGTGTGTAATGTGTTGTGTCATTTGTTGTGTCCTCCATTGTTATGCTGTAATGTTTTTGTGTTGTTGTATGTTTTGTGTATGTGTGTGTTTTGCTGTTCTGTTGTGTGCGTGTTGTATGTTGTGTTCTGTGTGTGTGTTTGTATGTTGTTCGTGTACATTTTGCCATGCATGTAGACATTAGGATGCGAGTGTGTTGTGTGTTCTGTCCTGTTGTGATCAAGGGGAGGAGCTACTAATAAAGGGGATGGGCTAATGATATAGTAAAGGGTCTGAGCTACCAATGAAGGGGAGGGGCTGATCATGAATGAGCAAAGCTACTAATGATGAAAATGGGATGCTCAATGGGAGGAGCTACTAATGAAGGGGTGGGGCTAATTGTTAGGGGCAGGGCTACTAATGAAGCTGAGGGGCTGATGGTGAAGGGGTGTAACTAATGAAGGGGAGGGGTTGAAAATAAAGGGGTGTGGCTAAACAATTAGGGGTGTGGCTTATTATGAATTGGAGGGCTACTGATGAAGGAAAGGGGCTGACGATGAGGTGGTGGGGCTACTAATAAAGGGGCTGAACTAGCAACGAAGAGGAGAGGTTGATAATGAAGGAGTGGAGCTACTAATGAAGGAAAGGTGATGATCAATGGGAGGGGCAACTAATGGGGGGGGCTAAATGTGAAGGGGCAGGGCTACTAATGAAGCTGAGAGGCAGATGGTGAGGGGGAGGGGCTGATGATGAAGAGTTACTAATGAAGGGGAGGGGCTGATGATAAATGGGTGGAGCTTTTAATGACAGGGAGGGGCTAAAATAAACAGATGGGGCTACTAATAAATTACTAATGAAGGGGAGGGGCTAATTGTGAAGACACAGGGCTACTAATAAGAGTTACTAATGAAGGGGAGGGGCTAATTGTGAAGAGAGGGCTTCTAATAAGAGTTACTAATGAAGGGGAGGGGCTAATTGTGAAGAGACATGGCTTCTAATAAGAGTTACTAATGAAGGGGAGGGGCTAATTGTGAAGAGACAGGGCTTCTAATAAGAGTTACTAATGAAGGGGAGGGGCTATGGATGGCACATAGATGGAGCTATGCAATACAAGGATGGGCTGATGATGAATGGGTGGAGCTATTAATGACAGGGAGGGGCTAAAATAAACAGATGGGGCTAATAATAAGAAGGGGTGGGGTTACTAATAAAGTCGCTGAGCTACCAATGAAGGGGAGAGGCTGATCATGAAGGAGAGGGGCTACTGATGAAGAGAATGGGGAAGGGGGAAGCTACTAATGAAGGGGAGGGGCTAATTGTGAAGAGACAGGGCTTCTAATAAGAGTTACTAATAAAGGGGAGGGGCTAATTGTGAAGAGACAGGGCTTCTAATAAGAGTTACTAATGAAGGGGAGGGGCTATGGATGGCAAATAGATGGAGCTATGCAATACAAGGATGGGCTGATGATGAATGGGTGGGGTTATTAATGACAGGGATGGATTGACGATGAATGGGAGGAGCTACTAATGAAGGGGAGGGCCTAATTATGAAGTGGCAGAGCTACTGGTGAAGGGAAGGAGCTGATGGTTACATATTCTCCCTCATAAGTGATTATTCCGCCTCCTTATGTTGAATGTGGTTATGCTCATAATATTAGTAGTTTGGTGTTGATTTCCCTAATTGGGCGACCGTTATTCATCGGCAAGGAAATGGTTTAAATTTTAGTGCTCCATTACGACACTTAAGTGTATAAGTGCATACCGTTTCATTTGGGACACAGAATGCTTTTATCAGTCAGACGGTGTGTGTGTGTGTGTGTGTGTGTGTGTGTGTGTGTGTGTGTGTGTGTGTGTGTGTGTGTGTGTGTGTGTGTGTGTGTGTGTGTGTGTGTACCTGATAAAGCAGCTGAAGAGTCGTGTAGTGTTGCGGATGATGCGAGCGGCTCTCGACTCCTCATGCTGACAGCGCTGTAACGTCAGACCATCATCCATGTGTCCTTCTGAATGCAGACACGCCTGAGAAACACACAGAAGATCAGCTGCTTATTGAAGAGCTGTATCTGAAATCACCCTCATACCCTTAATAGTGCACTATTTGAGGGAGCAGCCATTTCTAGTGGTGTTTAAAACTATAACGCACATTCTGAAATGCACTCAAATCAATCCCACAATGCACTGCAATATGGAGTGTACAACCCATGTACAGAACATTCAAGAGCTAGAAAATAACCATAATGCACTGTGAGTTAGAGTAGTGGTTCTCAAAGGGTCGGTGGACAATGAAGGGGTGGGAGGGGGGGGTTGGGGGTCGCCTGGTGATTTTCAAAAATCTATTTATGTTTATTAAACCATAAGAATGAACATATTTTATCCAAAACCTATTGAAGAGAAAAAATAGTTGTTCATAGTTACCATATACTATATAGTAACTACAGTAGCTTATAGTAACTAGTTGTTTTGGATTGCGACCCCTGGGGTAATTACATTATTTTAAAGACACAACAATAGTGTCAGATGCAGCAGATTGATTTTACAACACCAGGTTAAACTTTCTGGCACATTTACAGCACTTACATACATTTAAAAAAATTTAACAAAGAACAGACTTGGGTCTATGGGTGTGTGTGTGTGTGTGCGCCAATGCATGCAAGGTTTCTGTATTTATAACCACCTCAGAGGATAATGGGGCTCGCGAGTCACTGGCATTGTTATTTTGGGGGTCGCCTGCTGGAAAGTTTGGGAACCCCTGAGTTAAAGACCTGCAGTACCAAAATTTGCTGGATGAATCCGGGTGCAGGCAGAAAGTTTCTCATGCAGTGCAGGTTTCTGGAGAATACAATTACTCGGGGGACTCCCACAAAGTGGAAATATTTTAATTAATTTACTTAATAACAAATACTCTGCTAATTATCTCCTGCACAGAAACAAGAATGACTAAACATAAAAAACTTAGACTTATATGTTGTTTAATTAATTTATATTTGTAATGTGATAATCTTTAAGCTTAATAGTGAAAATGTGCCTTTTATTTAATTATTTATTAATAGGGATGCCTTTGGTATAATGTTTGCACATTGCTGAAGGTAAAACAGGCAAACACATGTTCTGAAGGGCAAATGTGTTTCTATTTAACCCATTTAGAAATCAGTGTTTATTATTATTTTGTTTTATTACAGAATTATTAGCCCATTTCTAACTCATTCATTAATTTTCTTTTCCGAGGCCGGGTCACAAGGGCAGCAGTTTTAGGAGAGAACCCCAGACTTCCCTCTCCCCAGACACTCCCTCCAGCTCCTCCAGGGGGATCCCGAGGCGTTCCTAGGCCAGCCGAGAGACATAGTCCCTCCAGCATGTCCTGGGTCTTCCCCGAGGCCTCCTCCCGGTGGGACATGCCTGGAACACCTCCCTAGGTAGGCGTCCAGGAGGCATCCGAAACAGATGCCCGAGCCACCTCAGCTGACTTCTCTCGATGTGGAGGAGCAGCGGCTTTACTCCGAGCTCCTCACCCTGTCCATAAGAGTGCGCCCTGCCATCTCTAACTGTTCTGACTGTATTTCTATGTTCTTAAAAGCTCCTCATTGATGTCCATGTTTATTCATTCATTCGTTCTCTTTTCGGCCTAGTCCCTTTATTAATCAGGTATTGCCACAGCGGAATGAACCGCCAACTTATCCAGCATATGTTTTACGCAGCGGATGCCCTTCCAGTTGTAACCCATCTCTGGGAAACATCCACACACACTCATTCACACACACACACTACGGACAATTTAGCCTACCCAATTCACCTGTACAGCATGTGTTTGGACTGTTGGGGAAACCGGAGCACCCGGAGTAAACCCACGCCAACACGGGGAGAACATCCAAACTCCACACAGAAACACACACTGACCCAGCTCGAACTAGCGACCTTCTTGCTGTGTGGCGACAGCACTACCTACTGCGCCACTGCGTCACCAATGATGTCCATGTTCATCAATCCAATTAATGAACTCACATAAGCTGAAACTTATTTGCTTGTTTGTTTTTCATCATTTGCATTAATGCATCATGTCTAAATGAACCTGTCAGCCAGCCAGCAGTCACTTTCAGGGATTTACACCTGCCTAACTTTAAATAGTAACAGTTCTTGACCACAGTGAGCTACAAACATGAATGCAAAGAAGACACTTCCAGCTTTGCTATGGTCCATCTAGAGTTTCATGCTAAAAATATGAAGTTATACAATATTTCGTACTGAATTTAAAACATTACTTCTCACCTATAAAGCTTTAAATAATCGAGCTCCTGTTTATCTAACCAACCTTCTGTCTCGCTACAATCCAACTCACTCTTTAAATCTAAAAACTCAGGGCTTCTGGTAGTACCTAAATTAGCAAAGTCCACTAAAGGAGGTAGAGCCTTCTCATTTATGGCTCCTACACTCTGGAATGGCCTTCCTGATAAAATCCGAGGCTCAGACACACTCTCCCAGTTCAACACTAGATTAAAGATCTATCTGTTTAGTAAAGCACACACTCAATGCATCACCTAGCGGGTTTCCAAACAAGTTTCTGCATCTTGCTTATATACACGATGAACAGCAGCTACGCTAATTATTCTCTCTATCCTCTACTTCCACCTGGGGATACTCATCCCAAGGTCCTCAGACTATGCAGAGTCACTGATTCGATTCAAGACCAAGGTGATCCCAAGGTTTCCATAATCCTGGACCAGGCCGTATCCTGAGCAGCTGCTGTGGTGGTCATGGGGGAGTGGAGAGCATGAGACTGAATCCAGTGACGCTCCAGGGACAGACGAGTCTTCGCTGAGGCTGACTTCCAGCCTCCCTCGCTGAGACTGCAGCTCTGCACAAGACTTTGGCCAGCGGAGAAATTAAAATGGTCTGAGTCTGGTTCTCTCAGGGGTTTTTTTCTTCACTGTCCTATCGCTGAAGTTTTTTTTCCCTCTCCGCTGTCGCCTCTAGCTTGCATGGTTTGGGATTGGTAGAGCTACGCATCGATGAATTTGCTCTTCAGTGTTTGGACTCTCAGTAGTGATTATTAAACCACACTGAACTGAACTGAACTGAACTTAAACACTAAAAACTGAACTACCCTGATCCAGTTACTATGATCATCTATGTGAAGCTGCTTTGACACAATCTACATTGTAAAAGCGCTATACAAATAAAGCTGAATTGAATTGAATCATAAAGTAACAAGAAAGGAAAATAATACTGTTCAATATTTGTTTTTCCATATACAAGGAAAAAGATTAATGTACTATCCTAGAAAAAAACAAGCCTTGAAAGCCAAGCGTCTCATGAGTTTACTTTTCTATTAGAGTTCTATTATGAGTTTATACTTTGTTAGAGATTTGCTTTTTCCATCACATCGTCTCATCTGATACTTGAAAATGTGCATAAACACAGGCTGATGAAAACCCAGATAGTAGGTGTGAGTCTTACTCGTCGTTTGACAGGTCCGAGTCGAGCTGATTTGACGTCCAGCGCCTGATAGGAGAGCCAGAGTCCCGTTGCCACATGCATAACGAAACACAGAGAGTCTCCATATTTGATCTCAGCGACTCCCATTCCCTCGATGTCCCGCTTCGGACTGCACTCCAACTTTTCCTGAACAAACACAAGATGGTGGTTTAATCATCAGACAGAATGACATTTACATCTACAACACTAGTGGTGTAACGCATCACAAATCTCCCGGTCTGGATCACACGGCGGTTTTTGAGTGGCGGATATTTTGCGTATTTGCAAAAAAAAGGGAGACAAATGTCTTTTGCTTTCTATTTATTTCAGCACTGCAGAAAACTTGGTTTTAACAAACAGAACTTAGAAGCTGTCGTTTTAATAAAAATAAAATCAAGAAATAATCACCTGGATAAAAAAATAAAGTAAAATATTCACTATTGTGAAAAATGATCTTTGCTTCTTCTGTTGCTAATATTGCTAAATGTATAAATCTAACATTATAATCTTGTCCAACAAGGCATCATATTCATTTTTAGGTCTCATTTAACATAAAAGACTCAATAATGCACTCATAAAACATCATGTTTCATTAATGGATGTATCTTTTTGGAAGAATTACTCAGTGACACATGTTTGACGGTTGTTTGTCAGTGTAATTGCTACAACTTTCAACAGCGTCACATTGCATTAAACCATGATTCTAACACATACCTGTCAACACTGGGATGTGAAAATAAAGGATATGCCCACAATAATAAGGGATTCCCCTTAAAAAAAAAAAAATCACCAAATTACACGCTATCTCCTGTTTTTGTTCTTAGTCAGGGAGGTCGGTGTATTTTAATCTCTGTTATTTTATTAGGTGTAGTTAGTTTCAATTGGATTATTAGTAGTGTGTACTTTTTGTTTGTTATTTTTCTGGGGTTCACTCCAAGGTAGTTGGCTCACGATTTTTTTTTTTTTTTTTTTGTAACAAAAAAAAAGACAAATAAAAAGGCCCGACACAGAAGGGTCACTAAAGTGAATTGTATTTGTCGGGTGTTATTTTAGATCAGGGTTGTAACAAATGAAATTAAGTGTTTGAAGAACTTTAACAGTACATTATAAAGCCATTTATTTTCTGCTGATGTATTGTCACAGCCATATCACCCTGCAGCCCAAGAGCGGTTACTCACTGAAGCTAAGCAGGGCTGAGCCTGGTCAGTGTCTGGATGGGAGACCACATGGGAACACTAGGCTGCTGTTGGCAGTGGTGTTAGTGAGGCCAGCAGGGGGCGCTCAACCTGTGGTCTGTGTGAGTCCTAATGCCCCAGTATAGTGAAGGGGACACTATACTGTCAGTGAGCGCCGTCTTACGGATGAGATGTTAAACTGAGCTCCTGACTCTCTGTGCTCATTAAAAATCCCATGGCACTTCTCGTGAAAGAGCAGGGGTGTAACCCTGGTGCCCTGGCCAAACTCTCACCATTAGCCCTTACGATCATGGCCTCCCAATCATCCCCATCCACTGAATTGGCTCTATCACTGTCTCTCCACTCCCCCAATAGCTGGTGTGTGGTGAAGCACTGGTGCTGTTGTCCTGTGGCAGCCGTCGCATCATCCAAGTGGAGCTGCACACTGGTGGTGGTGTGGAGACCCCCCTCATGATTGTGAAGCGCTTTGGGTGTATGGCCATACACAATAACTGCGCTATAGAAATACACATTAAATACGGTATTTCTAAACATATTTAAATGTTACAATAAAGGATTTTTTTTGTTTACAATGTAAACCGAAAACCGTGACCAGAGAAATGTGATGCGAAGCGAATCAACAATTTTGTGAACCATCCCACTTCTAATTACTATGTTTGTTTGTTTTTTATTACTTAATATTCGATGTCTCAGTGCTATTGCGGTGATTAGTTTGTGTAATGTTGCCATTTCTAAATGCACTGAATTTGAAGTGAATGTTTTAAGTGATGTGATTGTGTTTTATTAAAGCGTAAGTAATCTACGGCCTCGTTTACACTGCCAGTTAAATGTGACCCAATTCCGATTTTTTTGCTCATATGTGACACAGATTGGATCTGTTCTATGAACACACATGCATTCGCATGCAAAAACGCATGCATTTGGATATTCAGAGATGGTTTCAGGCCTCCTTCATATGTGTAAATAAATCAGATATAGATCGGATATGTGACAATGCGACTGTCATGTAAACAGGCAGATCGGATTTATTAAGGCGTTCCGTTCTGTACATCATTAAACTTGCGACAATGTGCTGCTTCTCCGCGGTTTAATGACAGAAAGAAGAGCGTGTGTGGAGACGCCGACGCGGTAAACAACATCAGAGGAGGAAAGTGGTCAGTCGCCACAATTTGCTCCCACCAGACCCGAGATCTCTCTTGTACCCATACATTCCTCTGAATGGTGGAGGACATTATACAGCATATCAACCACAAGCGCAAACTGCGATGACGGCCATTTCCCACCTCCTCTTCAAAATCATTTTAAAGTTGGGCGAACTTCGTGTTGTAACTTTTGCTTTTTGTCGCTATTAATACGCACACTGCGGGCTACACATACAATAACTTTATTCTCTCTAACACCAGTACGCACACAGACGAAGACAATGGCTGCGTCCGAAACCGCCTACTACTCAGTAGGTACTGCATTTGAATTTAAACGTACTACTCGGCCGTTAGACAAGTGCGTTCCGTACAGTATGAATGTGAAAAGTATGAATGGAATTCGGACGTACTACATCCGCCATTTTGTCATGGTCACGTGACCTACGTGCGTCAGTTGCGTCGCATTCATGAATTCGCTCGCGAGGCATCATGGGATAGCGCAGCATGCATGGGATGCGCACTCCAGAATCTCACCGGAAGTAGTAAGTCATCCGGGTACTTCTCGCATACTGATTTTCAAATTCTATGAATTCGGACATACTACTCGGCTCACATACTGATTTTAGCGTACTGTATAGTATGGAAGTATGCGGTTTCGGACACAGCTTATATCTTTAACTACACACACACATCTGGGCCATACCATTACATAAACTACATGGGGGTAAATCTGGACTGAACCATTCACTGCTTACACTAGACTTCGCATATTTCGCAGAGCTACATCGAAGACAGTTTCTTCCATCGTGGCTAGTGTGGCATAGATGCTAGAACCCGCCTTTATGCATGCGCGACGTCGTAAGTTGTATGGCAAATTGTAACGCATGAATTGGATATGGGTCACAATTAAAACAACGTGTAAACAGACAGACAAACAAATCAGATATAGGCAACAGATCAGAATTGAGCATCAAGACCTGACAGTGTAAACAGGGCCTTAATGTATGTTATCTAAAAGTAATCAGATTACATTTCCATAAATGTGTAACTTACGATATTATATTCCTGACTACATTTACTATCAGTCTACATTTCATAAGCAATCTAATACTCTATCACATTATAATGCATCGTGTGTTTATGTAACGTCCTCCAGTGTTTTTGACCTGAAAACATGATGACGGATCAAACTAATCAAGAGGAGCTCGTTATGACTCAACATTACAGCACATCCACAGGCAGAACGGAGGAATCCTAATTAAAATGCTGCGTTTGTTTTCCCCGCTGGAGCTAGAATAAAACCAAATCAGAGGAACGATAACTGGATGACAAACGGCGGATGGGTTTTTATTTAATAAAGCCCTGGAGACAGTTTATCTTCACTGGAAATACATCTCCAACACACTCACTCCAGCTTCTGCCTTTTACAGACATCACACTAATAATTCAACACACTTCAGTCTGAAATTACGAGCCTTAAAATGCGAATTAAAAATCTGGGCTACATAGACATCCACAATATCTGGGTTTATATAATCAGAAATGCAGAGGAAACTAAGTTCATTCAGCTCATATTGTTCATTTCAATATAACATCAATCATTTTCATACGGCTTAGTCCCTTATATATATTAGGGGTCGCCACAGTGGAATGAACCACCAACTATGGCAAAGAAAGCATTCCCGCAGGACTCCCAGAGTTCATCAAGAGTGTTTGTGTTTATATTCGACGCCTCCTCCTTCATCAGCTCAATAATGTTCATATCTGGTGACTGGGCAGGCCAATCTTGGAGCAGCTTGATTTTCTTTGCTTTCAGGAGCTTTGATGTGGAGGCTGAAGTATAAGGAGCGCTATCCTGCTGGAGAATTGTCCCTCTGCTGTGGTTTGTAATGTAATGGGCAGCACTGATGTCTTGATAGCTCAGGCTGTTGATGTTGCAGATCTCTCGCACGCCCCCATACTGAATGAACACCAAACCATGATTTCCCCTTCACCAAACTTGACTGATATCTATGAGAATCTTGGTCCTTGCTGGTTCCAGTAGGTGTTCTGCAGTATTGGTGATGATTGGGATGCAGATCAACAGATGACTCATGGGAAAGATCTACCTTTAATATGCACTCTGTGATGTGACAGGTATCTGAAATGCATCGTAAGCCGTAGGACAGCCACGGTAGGACAGTACCCTCATAGAAATATGAAGGCATGGCATGCAACAGTGTGTGACCCAATGTAAAGAACTGAATTAACTGATGTAAAATGATCAGTATTGTAAAAATACCTTGGATGCTCTGAAGCAGAATGCTGTGGCAGCGGTGTGTGATTTCTCTCTGTCCTGCAAAACGACACCGCGCTCCTCCGTCAGCGCCAGATAGTGTCCGGTGGTCAGGTGCCGCAGGCGGAAAGGCTGACCCCAGCGGATGTGACTGCCGCACCAGCTGAACACACAGAATGACACACTGGAACAACCTCCATGATGATGTCCACACTCAGACACACTCTCTCAGTACAAAACTAGATACAGACCATCCTTTTAGTAAAGCATACACACACAATAACAATGCAGCACAACTGGTGAAGTTAGTTCCTCCGCTGTCTCCACTGGCTTGCTTGGTTTGAGTCTTGTGGAGCTGCGCATGGATGGATTTGCTCTTCAGTGTTGGACTCTCAGCAGTGAATATTAAACCACACTGAACTGAACTGAACTTCAAATTTCTGAACGCTGGACTGACGGTTTCAGTTTACTAGAACTTCTGCGTTCAGCTGCTGACATACAATCCAATGTAATAAATAATAATGTAAAATGTAATAATGTAAATACACTGTAAAAGCAAGAAATTAAATTGAGAAAATTAAATTGAATAATGGTATGATGCATGAGCATACACGAGCAAACATTGGGATGTGGAAATAAGGGATACTGTTATTGGTTATATTAAATAACAGAGGTGTCACTTTAAAACAGCACTCTATAATGAAAGTATTCGATTTTAAAAATGTTTTAAAAGAAAACTCAACAAGATCAACATGTCAAGATGTTATTATTATTATTATTATTGTTATTATTATTAATATCATTATTATCGATATTATTATTATTATTATTATTATTATTATCATTAATATTATTAGTAGTAGTATTATTATCATTACTATTATTATCATCATCATCATCATCATCATTATTATTATTAAAATTACTATTAATATCATTATTATTATAATTATTATCATTGTTATTATTATCATCATCAGTATTATTATTATTATCATTACTATTATTATTATCATTATTATTATTATTATTATTATCATTATTATTTATATTATTGTCATTACTATTATTATTATCATCATAACTATTATTATTATCATCATCATCATTATTATTATTATTATTATTATTATTATTACTATTATCATCATTCTTATTCTTCTTATTATTATTTTTATTATCATTATCATTATTATCATTATCATTATTATCATCATCATCATTATTATTATTATTATTATTATTATTATTATTATCATTACTACTATTATTATCATAATTATAATAATAATAATTATTATTATTATTATTATTATTAATGGTATTATTATTATTACTATTATTACTATTATTATTATTATTATTATTATTATTATTATTATCATTACTGTTATTATTACTATTATTATCATCTTTACTGTTATTATTATTATTATTATTATTATTATTAATGGTATTATTATTATTACTATTATTACTATTACTATTATTATTATTATCATTATCATTACTGTTATTATTATTATTATAAATATTATTATTATTATTATTATTATTACTATTATCATTACTACAATTATCATCATCATCCTCATTATTATTATTATTATTATTATTATTTATTATTATTATTATCATTAATGTTATTATTATTATTATTATTATTATTATTATCATTACTGTTATTATTATTATTATTATTATTATTATTATTATTATTATTATTATATTATTACTATTATTATTATCGTTACTCTTATTATTATTATTATTATCATCATTACTGTTATTATTATTATTAATATTATTATGTGTATATGATTGTTTAAACACGCACCTAAAACCCAGTGTCCACTTAGTTCAGTAAAGTTAGCAACAGATTCGCAGATTCCAGTTGAGCTCCGCATCAAATCAAATCTATTTATCACTACGGAGCGCATCAGCTGACAGTCATGCATCGTTACATGAACTGACTGTTTTGATGATTGCATAGGGACAATGGCGCCTGTAATAAAAAGGAAATGAATCGTGCCATTTTTGTGTTTATTTCAAATCATTTTCATGCTAAAGTAAAATAAAAAGCACAGAACATATTTGCATTTAAGAGCAAGGGGCGGCCCCTGGTGGTTCGGCGGTATGGGTTGCATATAGGGAGGATCGGCTCTATACAGAAGGATAAAAACTATGGGAGAAATACAGGAAA
The DNA here is from genome assembly GCF_049306965.1 of Danio rerio. Classification (NCBI taxonomy): domain Eukaryota; kingdom Metazoa; phylum Chordata; class Actinopteri; order Cypriniformes; family Danionidae; genus Danio; species Danio rerio. Next base: position 1,058,537 of record NC_133192.1, read on the forward strand.
TACCTTTATGGGAAAACAGCATGATAGAACTGTAAAATACGGGAGAATCCCAGGAAAAACGGGAGGGTTGACAGGTATGTGCATGAGTGTGTAACAACTACTTTTTTTTGAAGCTACATTAAAGAAATTGAGAGACCACAAAACAACTTTCAGAGATTCATGTGTATTTAGAAATGTATATGACAGCAGGTATGAATAATTATTGTTACACACTGGGGATATGAAATGATCAGCAGTCAACTCATTAATGATCACTATTAGACAGAAATAAGCATTCGATAAGTGTCTCTCATTGAATCCAGTATTTATAGCAATCCAAAAAAGATACCAACAGTCCTTAAGTGAATCACATGAAAGATCAAGTTCAGCAAACAGTTCATCAATGGCTGGCCACGGAATCAGTAGAAAAGTGGATGGAAAAAGTCTGTGGATATGAGGATGGATTGTCCAGGTCCTGTTTTGATGACTTAAAGTGGATACCAAAAAACCCTCTGCATATAAACAAACATACAATCAAAACCTTGCCAACACCACACAAAACATATGTACAAAACCGAAATATATACAAAAAAACAGGCCTACTTACATCTGAGATATAAGAACAAAAATGTTCCTCAAATAAGGGCATCAACAAACAACAGCGCAGTGAAGAAGCCTTTCCATGTGCTAGGCACCATACTTCCTGCCTAATGCTTCTTCTCTACCTCCTTTTAAGCAGATTGGAGACTTACTACCTAGATCGCCCTCTAATGGGTGAGATAGCTACTACAGGTAGAATTTTCAAATAGTAACAGGAAAACTGTTACACACCCCTTCCCTTAAAGAAAAGAGTTATACAGTTCCATAAAATTCCTTCAACTTTTCCACATGGTAAGTATCACATTGACTGGGTTTATCAAGCATTACCACTCTGTAGTTGACATTATTTACCTTTTTTACAATTTTGCCAGGACCTTGCCATTTCGGAGCTAATTTGGCCATAAAGGAATCTGCAGCTCGAGACAGAGGGTGTGTGAGGATCCAAACCAAATCTCCTTCCTCAAAGGACTTTGGTTTTCTACGTTGATTGTAGTATTTTCCTTGTCTCTCTTGTGCTTGGCTGGTCTTTGCAATCACTTGCTCAAGGAAAGCTTTCTGCCTTTCAAGGGTGTTATATGCTAGATGGTCTGGATTAGGTGGTCTCTGGATCAGCCTGTCTAGAGGACCCTTCAACTTACGTCCTAAAGCAACTTCAGCTGGAGTGAAACCCGTACTTTCCTGCCATGCTGAGTTAATGGCATACCTGAACTCAGGGATCCATTTATCCCAGTCCCGGTGATTGTCATGGACATAAGAGGACAACATTGTTTTTAGGGTTCGGTTTATCCTCTCAGTTAAGTTGGTCTGCGGATGATAGGCAGTACTGAGCTTCTGAACTACTCCCCATCGCTTGCAGGTCTCATTGAGCAATTGGGCTGTAAATTGAGGGCCGCGGTCAGAGACGAGATATGCTGGAGTTCCCCATCGAGTGAACATCTCTTTTGTCAAGATGTTAGTTATGAGGTGAGTTTTTGCAGATCTTAAAGCAAAAAGTTCCACCCACTTGCTGCAATAATCCACAAAGACTAATAAGAATTCATTCGATCGATTACTTTTTGGGAAAGGACCCATTAGATCCACTCCAAGCATATAGCCAGGCTCTACTACGGGTGTTGACTGCAACAATCCAGACAGTTTCGAGATTCTCGGTTTATATATTTGACAAGTCTTACACTGGGTGCAAAAGCTCCAAACATCCTTACGGATTTCAGGCCAATAGACACTGTCAAGTAATCTCTTCAAGGTTTTCATCCTTCCTAAGTGTCCACTCAGTGGATTTGAATGGGCGAAGTGTAAAAACTGTTCTCTCAGTGATGCAGGGATGACTAGTTGGTAAACACACCCTTGATCTTTGGTAGGCACCCTGCGAAAGAGGTAGTCATTCTGTACCCAATAAGCAATGCGGCTGGAATCTGTGGTGGCTTGCTTAGCTGCTTCCCATAGAGCTTGCAAAGAAGAATCAAGCTTCTGAGCTTTCCCAATTTCATCCCAGCTGACTGGCAAATTAGGATCAGTCTTGTTAGCCTGGCAGATGGCAATATGACCTACAACCTCTTGCCCTGGTATACCTCTGGATAGGGCATCAGGTACCACATTGCAGGACCCCTTACGGTACTTGACCAGGAAACTGAAACATTGTAGTCGTAATGCCCATCTGGTTAAGCGTGAAGATGGTTTAGGGTTATTGAATACCCAAGTCAGGGCAGAATGATCAGTCAGTACTTCAAAGTTTCGTCCTTCCAAATACTGCCTCCACTTCTCTACAGCCCACACGACCGCAAGACATTCCTTCTCTGCAGTGGAGTATGATTTTTCTGCTCCATGTAAAAAACGTGAAGCATAGGCAATGACGTGTTCTGCACCATCAAAATCCTGTGTCAATACAGCTCCTAGTCCTATATCACTGGCGTCAGTCTGCACTCTAAAGACTTTGGTGAAATCCGGGGGCATTAATACTGGTGCTCGTTGTAGTGCATATTTGAGATCATCAAAGGCATTTTGACATTCAACTGTCCAGTTCCAGATTGCATTCTTACCTTTCAGTGCATACAATGGAGCAGCTCGCTCTGAGAAGTGAGAAATGAACCGATGGTACCAACTAGCAAGACCTAAAAATCTCTGTACCTCTTTGAGATTTTTTGGAACAGGAAAATCCTGAACTGCTTTGATTTTAGTGTCTTCAGTCCGTACTCCTTCCTCAGAAACAACATGTCCTAGGTAAGTAATGGTCCTCTGCAACATAGAACATTTCTTGAGATTGAGTGTTAAACCAGAGTCTTGCAATTTTGCAAAGAGTAGCTTGAGATGTTGAAAGTGATCTTGGATGGTTTTTGAGTAAACCACAATGTCGTCAAGATAGACAAAGCAAAACTCTCCCATGTAGTCTCTCAGAACATTGTTCATGAGCCTCTGAAAGGTTGCAGCAGCATTTCGCAGGCCAAAAGGAAGACGAAGAAACTCATATTGGGCATTTTTGGTGACAAAAGCAGTCTTTTTAATGCTGTCTTCATCCATTTTTACCTGCCAGTAGCCAGATTTGAGGTCTAATGTGCTAAATATGGTTGCTCCATACAAGGACTCAAGGATATCCTGAATTTGAGGCATTGGAAACCCATCAAGAGGAGTCTTGGAGTTCAAAGCTCTATAATCAACACAAAAGCGGGTACTGCCATCTTTTTTAGGCACAAGTACAACTGGTGATGCCCATGGAGATACAGAAGGTCTTATAATGCCTTTGTCAAGCATTCTTGCTATTTCCTCATCTATAAACTTCTGTTTGTTGACTGGAACAGGATAGGCCTTCTTTCGCACAGGAATTTCATCAATTGTATGGATTTGATGATGAATCAAGTTGGTTTGACCTAAAGTTTCAGTGCATACAGTGGGCCAATCAAGCATCAGTCCTTCTAGTTGACGTCTATGGGCTTTAGAGACATCAGCTCGATCCACTAACTCCTTTATAATGGTTAGATCAGTAGAATGTGTTGGTATTAGAGGTAGTGCAAGGTGCAGACTTACTATTGGTGAAGGGGAGGAAGAGGTGAAGGAGTGGATTACCCCATATTCTTCAGGTAAAGAATAGGAAGAATTTCTAAAATCGACTGTGATTCCAGACATCTTCAAAAATTCCAGGCCCAACAAAACAGGAAAAGCCAAGTCACAATCTTTCATTACATATGCTCTGATAGGATAGTCATGTCTGTGGATGGTAGCCTGCCAAGCTATTTTCCCCAAGGCTGATTGTACACATCCATTTGCAAGAGAAAAGGACTGTCCTCTACTCGATTGCAAAACTTCATGATTTGACTTTAGTCGTTTCCAGCAGGACTCTTGAATTAAAGAGTAAGTGCTCCCAGTATCCAGAATTGCTTGATATTGATGACCTTTAATAGTTAAGGGCAATGTTAATGTGACAGGAGATCTTTCACTGATATCAGAACATACAGCTATGTGAGGGTTCGACTGTCGGCCCTTAAAAAATTTATTACCCTCAGTGGACTTTGCATTAGCTTCTTGGTGCCTCTGTCTCCAAAATGATCTTTCTTCATTGATATCTTTTTCTATAAGTGTTCCTACACGTACCAACTCATCTACAGTAGTTACAGTACCTCTTAAAATGCTTGCTATTCTTGGGTTACAGTTCCGTAGTGTCGCTTGGAGAATCTCACGCTCTGTCATGGAAGGTTTCAGTCTCAGACATAATGCTCTGTACTGGTAGGCAAATGTTCGAATACTTTCATCAACCCCTTGTTTCCTTTCTCTGATCCTTCTTTCCACTTCAACATCATGATCATCTGCTAAGAAAGATTGAAGAAAAACAGACTTGAATTGTGTCCATGTTCTTACCCTCTTCTTCTCGGCTACCCACCAGTCTTTAGCTGTGTGTGTCAATACAGAAGGAAGCATGGATATGATCTCAGAGTCATTTAAAGGTTGTACAGCCAGATATTCATCACATCGTTCCAGGTATGTAATAGGGTCTTCCCCATCTAAACTCCCAAATTTTGGAAACTCTAGCTTGATAGGAGTCTTAAAATGTACAGGACGACAAGATCCATGGTCTAATATGGTGTGGCTGAAGTGTGGAGTAGACGTTGCACCCCCAGAAGGCTGGATTAATGATTTCAATTGTCCATCTCTCCGTTTCAGGCAATCCATAATTGCTTGCCCCAACTCTTGAACCTTTGTTTCTAAAGTATCTTTCACTTGGGTACACTCCTTCTTTAACATGGTAGATAACGAATTATCGAGCTGTTGTACATCTATGGGGTGATCTTGGTACTGTTTTAGCATGTGCTGGACCTGACTCTCAATGACAGCAAACCTATTACTTTGTTCATTCAGCTGATGCTGAATGTCTTTGAAACGAACATCAGAGGAATTTTCAAATGCTTCAACTCTACTTTCAACTTTATGCATTCGTGTGGCCATAATCATTGTTAACAAGCTATCATCATCTTCAATTGTAGGAGGTGGAGGAGGTAACAAAGAATCATCAAAATCCCCTTCTTCTTGTTCACCAATTTCAGGTTCATTTTCCAAGTACAAGCTAGCGAGAGAATGAATAAGGTCTTGAATAGGCTCTCGATGAGTAGTGAAAGGCTCTGAAGAATAATCAGGTAACAAAGAATCATCACCCTCTGTCTCTTTAGCCAAGGCAGCCATTTTGAAGCTACTAAAGCTCTTCAAATAATGTCAACTTTAGAATGCTGAAATAGAGTGTAATGTTAGGACTTTTGAAATTATGGCCTCATAGACACATTAACAAAAACATGACTCAAAGAAAGCAGAATGCATCTCTCAAGAATTCAATCAGATTTTGTCCCTCTTCGGGCGCCAAATATGTAACAACTACTTTTTTTTGAAGCTACATTAAAGAAATTGAGAGACCACAAAACAACTTTCAGAGATTCATGTGTATTTAGAAATGTATATGACAGCAGGTATGAATAATTATTGTTACACACTGGGGATATGAAATGATCAGCAGTCAACTCATTAATGATCACTATTAGACAGAAATAAGCATTCGATAAGTGTCTCTCATTGAATCCAGTATTTATAGCAATCCAAAAAAGATACCAACAGTCCTTAAGTGAATCACATGAAAGATCAAGTTCAGCAAACAGTTCATCAATGGCTGGCCACGGAATCAGTAGAAAAGTGGATGGAAAAAGTCTGTGGATATGAGGATGGATTGTCCAGGTCCTGTTTTGATGACTTAAAGTGGATACCAAAAAACCCTCTGCATATAAACAAACATACAATCAAAACCTTGCCAACACCACACAAAACATATGTACAAAACCGAAATATATAAAAAAAACAGGCCTACTTACATCTGAGATATAAGAACAAAAATGTTCCTCAAATAAGGGCATCAACAAACAACAGCGCAGTGAAGAAGCCTTTCCATGTGCTAGGCACCATACTTCCTGCCTAATGCTTCTTCTCTACCTCCTTTTAAGCAGATTGGAGACTTACTACCTAGATCGCCCTCTAATGGGTGAGATAGCTACTACAGGTAGAATTTTCAAATAGTAACAGGAAAACTGTTACAAGTGTGCTTGACAAACCACCTGTCAGACACACTCCTCCTGTCTAAATGCACCAGACACTTTGTTAGAAATACTTCTATACGTTACATGTGTGTTTATATAACTCATATTTATATTTCCAGCCCTTCACTGTCGCATTGACATTTAATATCTCGCTTAAATACATTATGAACAGCAGCTACGCTAAACATTTCCTTTATTCTCCATTTCCAACAGGGAATGCCCTCGAGGACTTCAAGGACAACTCATACGAAGAGATGAAGAGATGATGCCAAGCATTGAGGACTTCAAGGACAACACACACACTTAATACACAAACACACTTCATTAAACAAGCACACATCGACATCACCTATATGCTGTATAACTGCAGGTCAACTATGTTTATACATTCATTCATTTTACTTCAGCTCAGTCCTTTATTTATCAGGGGTCACCCAGGCTTGGGCGGTTTTTCGTATTATGGTATACCGCGGGATCTAAAAATAGCAACGGTGTCAGTTTCAATACCGTTATACCGTCATAAAATATTAAATATCCTTTATTTAATGCCTACAAAAACGTATGTGTGGTTGTCATCACGGGACAGTGTGGAGGAGAGAGGGAGAGGGAGAGGGAGAGGGAGGGGGAGAGGGAGAGGTGACGTGACGTGTCGCGCTTCAAAGTGTCCTGCAGTTTGGGAGTTTCGACTGAACAGAAGGGAGATGTGGTTAATATGAACGAGAGGTCTGCATTAGAGCTGAAGATCTTTGCCCGAACCCGGCGAGACCCTGCATTAAAATCCATCCCTGCAAAGGTGAAACAAATGATGATGAAGTAGTAAAAAAAGAGAATTTTGACGGCGGTCAAGCCAGTCACTAGCTCAGAAAGAGCGCATTCCAGCCGCAGGTATTTCGCGGTCGCTCATACACTGCGTATTACGGTAGAGCCCTAAACCGCAAGCTGACAGGTAAAAAGACGAGGCCTCTCGCTACAGTGAAACAAACTGCTGTCATGGAAAATTAAATGGATGTTCCTGACTGGTAGAAGATAAACAAACAATCCAACCCAAAACTTGCAAAATCAGCCAGATCAGAACTCTGCATCTCCACCTGTAGCAGCAGGAAAGGGTGTTCAGCTGCTGGAGCCCGTGAGCGCAGGACTGCGCTAAAGCCAGTGGATTTAAATGTTCCTCCACAAACACACGTAGCCTAATCTTGGTGAGTAAAGGGTTTTTCAATTATAAATAAATATTAATTAAACCATATAATCATAATGTAGACAGAGTATACAGGCTAATGGTGGCCTTATTCTTTTAATATTCAGCTTCACCGCCGCCCTAATGCCAGATTGTGAAGAGAAGTGGAGAAACACATCTTGCAGAGCCTTTATCTTAATTTCGTTATTGCCAAAATACCCGTCATCATTTAGAGTTTATTTTAATTTGATTTGTTAAGAAAGATAATTTTTCATTTGGGTGTTGGCCAATTTAAAGGCTAAGTGCATGTACCTAGACCTATAGAGTGCTGATATGTTACGATGTTACAATACAGAGGACTTACTTTATTTCTTTGTTCCAACTTTCAAGTGGCACATAGCCTAGTCTACGTTTGTTACATATAAATGATGTTAAAACATATAAATGACTCATTCTTGAAAAAATGCAATAGAGTTGTGTGCATGAGCACATTTGAATAATGTCGGGCTGTAAATGGGTTCGGGCTGTATAAAGCTGTCAATCAAAATGTACCTGTCGGACTCGGGTCCTATCGGGTATAATTTTTATGGCCCGATTACAGCTCTGCATTCCCGCTGCAGTACCACGGGAGCCGGCCAGATTTCTTATGGTGTGGGGGTAAATTTCTGAATAAATCGCGGGAGAGATGTGTGTGTGTGTGTGTGTGTGTATGTGTGTGTGTGTGTGAGAGAGAGAGGGAGAGAGGTGCTGTGCGTCGCTTCTCTCTCTCTCTCTCTCTCTCTCTCTCTCTCTCTCTCTCTCTCTCTCTCTCACCGCGAGCCCAAGGTCGCATACAAGGTATTCCGTTTCTGAATGGTTTAGGCTTAAGCCAACAGTTTGGTGACGCTGTCTGAGCCTTACGTCATAATTTTTTTATTACGCCGGTAATACCGGAAACCGGGGTAAAATATGGAGGCGGTTTGACGGTATCAAAATTTGGATACCGCCCAAGCCTAGGGTCACCACAGCAGAATGAACCGCCAACTATTTCAGCATATGTTTTACACAGTGGATGCCCTTGCAGCCACAACCCAGTACTGGAAAACACCCATTTACACACACCCATACACTGCGGCCAATTTAGTTCATCAATCCCCCTATAGCGCATGTGTTTGGACTGTGGGGTGCACCCGGAGGAAACCCACGCCAACACAGGGAGAACATGCAAACTCCACACAGAAGCACCAACTGACCCAGCCGAGACTCAAACCAACGACCTTCTTGCTGTGAGGCCACAGTGTTAATCACTGAGCCACCATGCCACCCTAATTTAAACGCATGTGCTATAGGGGAATTGATGAACTAAATTGGCTGTAGTGTATGAGTGTGTGTGTGAATGAGTGTGTATGGGTGTTTCCCAGTGCTGAGTTGCAGCTAGAAAGGCATTTGCTGTGTAAAACATATGCTGGAATAGTTGGCGGTTCATTCTGCTGTGGTGATCTCTGGTGAATAAAGGGACTAAGGAAAATGAATGAATGAATTGAATTACACACAAGTCTTACACGTTCTAAAGTCAAATTTAAACATTAAGTACATTATTCACTTAAACTTTAAAAACACCAGATTAAAGCATTTTCAAGGGTTTCCAGCAGCAGTAAAACCCAGTTTAAGGTATCTTAAAGACACACACACCTGATGCGTAGCGGCTCCAGCCTCCAGAGCGACCGCGCTTTAGCTCCTGCTTTACCCGTCTCGTAATTCACCAACCTGAAAAACACAGAAACACATAATCAGAGCTGGAGAAGTCGCATCAAAAAACAAATACGGGACTTTTTATCCTTTAGCTGTGTTCGTTACACCGTAGATCACAATCAACAACCAGATTTTTAACACTCGACTGCTAGATCCCAAAATTAACAGAAGAATAGGCACAAGAATTTCAAGAATTCAAGAATTTTATTGCTTTCAGTTGTTGTTTTTAGGATTGTTTTGGGGTGATGATGTGGTGTTGTTTCAGGTGTTGTTTTGTAATGTTGTTTCAGGTGTTGTTTTGTTTTGTTGTTATCGGGATTGTTTCGGGTGTTGTTTTGTAATGTTGTTTCGGGTGTTGTTTTGTTGTGTTGTTATCGGGATTGTTTTGGGGTGATGATGTGGTGTTGTTTCAGGTGTTGTTTTGTTGTGTTGTTATCGGGATTGTTTCGGGTGTTGTTTTGTAATGTTGTTTCGGGTGTTGTTTTGTTGTGTTGTTATCGGGATTGTTTCGGGTGTTGTTTTGTAATGTTGTTTCGGGTGTTGTTTTGTTGTGTTGTTATCGGGATTGTTTCGGGTGTTGTTTTGTTGTGTTGTTATCGGGATTGTTTCGGGTGTTGTTTTGTAATGTTATTTCGGGTGTTGTTTTGTGGTGTTGTTATCGGGACTGTTTCGGGTGTTGTTTTGTTGTGCTGTTATCGGGATTGTTTCGGGTGTTGTTTTGTAATGTTATTTCGGGTGTTGTTTTGTGGTGTTGTTATCGGGACTGTTTCGGGTGTTGTTTTGTTGTGTTGTTATCGGGATTGTTTCGGGTGTTGTTTTGTAATGTTATTTCGGGTGTTGTTTTGTGGTGTTGTTATCGGGATTGTTTCGGGTGTTGTTTTGTTGTGTTGTTATCAGGATTGTTTTGGCGGTTGTTTTGTTATCGGGATTGTTAGGGGTGTTGTTTTGTAATGTTGTTTCAGGTGTTGTTTTGTTGTGTTGTTATCGGGATTGTTTCGGGTGTTGTTTTGTAATGTTGTTTCAGGTGTTGTTTTGTTGTGTTGTTATCGGGATTGTTTCGGGTGTTGTTTTGTTGTGTTGTTATCAGGATTGTTTCGGGTGTTGTTTTGTTGTGTTGTTATCGGGATTGTTTCGGGTGTTGTTTTGTTGTGTTGTTATCGGGATTGTTTCGGGTGTTGTTTTGTAATGTTATTTCGGGTGTTGTTTTGTGGTGTTGTTATCGGGACTGTTTCGGGTGTTGTTTTGTTGTGCTGTTATCGGGATTGTTTCGGGTGTTGTTTTGTAATGTTATTTCGGGTGTTGTTTTGTGGTGTTGTTATCGGGATTGTTTCGGGTGTTGTTTTGTTGTGTTGTTATCGGGATTGTTTCGGGTGTTGTTTTGTAATGTTATTTCGGGTGTTGTTTTGTGGTGTTGTTATCGGGATTGTTTCGGGTGTTGTTTTGTAATGTTATTTCGGGTGTTGTTTTGTGGTGTTGTTATCGGGATTGTTTCGGGTGTTGTTTTGTAATGTTATTTCGGGTGTTGTTTTGTGGTGTTGTTATCGGGATTGTTTCGGGTGTTGTTTTGTTGTGCTGTTATCGGGATTGTTTCGGGTGTTGTTTTGTTGTGCTGTTATCGGGATTGTTTCGGGTGTTGTTTTGTAATGTTATTTCGGGTGTTGTTTTGTTGTGTTTTTATCGGGATTGTTTCGGGTGTTGTTTTGTAATGTTATTTCGGGTGTTGTTTTGTGGTGTTGTTATCGGGATTGTTTCGGGTGTTGTTTTGTTGTGCTGTTATCGGGATTGTTTCGGGTGTTGTTTTGTTGTGCTGTTATCGGGATTGTTTCGGGTGTTGTTTTGTAATGTTATTTCGGGTGTTGTTTTGTTGTGTTGTTATCAGGATTGTTTTGGGTGTTGTTTTGTTGTGTTGTTATCGGGATTGTTTTGGGTGTTGTTTTGTTGTGTTGTTATCGGGATTGTTTTGGGTGTTGTTTTGTAATGTTGTTTCGGGTGTTGTTTTGTTGTGTTGTTATCAGGATTGTTTTGGCGGTTGTTTTGTTATCGGGATTGTTAGGGGTGTTGTTTTGTAATGTTGTTTCAGGTGTTGTTTTGTTGTGTTGTTATCGGGATTGTTTCGGGTGTTGTTTTGTAATGTTGTTTCAGGTGTTGTTTTGTTGTGTTGTTATCGGGATTGTTTCGGGTGTTGTTTTGTTGTGCTGTTATCGGGATTGTTTCGGGTGTTGTTTTGTAATGTTATTTCGGGTGTTGTTTTGTGGTGTTGTTATCGGGATTGTTTCGGGTGTTGTTTTGTTGTGTTGTTATCGGGATTGTTTCGGGTGTTGTTTTGTAATGTTATTTCGGGTGTTGTTTTGTGGTGTTGTTATCGGGATTGTTTCGGGTGTTGTTTTGTAATGTTATTTCGGGTGTTGTTTTGTGGTGTTGTTATCGGGATTGTTTCGGGTGTTGTTTTGTAATGGTATTTCGGGTGTTGTTTTGTGGTGTTGTTATCGGGATTGTTTCGGGTGTTGTTTTGTTGTGTTGTTATCGGGATTGTTTCGGGTGTTGTTTTGTAATGTTATTTCGGGTGTTGTTTTGTTGTGTTTTTATCGGGATTGTTTCGGGTGTTGTTTTGTAATGTTATTTCGGGTGTTGTTTTGTGGTGTTGTTATCGGGATTGTTTCGGGTGTTGTTTTGTTGTGCTGTTATCGGGATTGTTTCGGGTGTTGTTTTGTTGTGCTGTTATCGGGATTGTTTCGGGTGTTGTTTTGTAATGTTATTTCGGGTGTTGTTTTGTTGTGTTGTTATCAGGATTGTTTTGGGTGTTGTTTTGTTGTGTTGTTATCGGGATTGTTTTGGGTGTTGTTTTGTAATGTTGTTTCGGGTGTTGTTTTGTTGTGTTGTTATCAGGATTGTTTTGGGTGTTGTTTTGTTGTGTTGTTATCGGGATTGTTTCGGGTGTTGTTTTGTTGTGTTGTTATCAGGATTGTTTTGGCGGTTGTTTTGTTATCGGGATTGTTAGGGGTGTTGTTTTGTAATGTTGTTTCAGGTGTTGTTTTGTTGTGTTGTTATCGGGATTGTTTCGGGTGTTGTTTTGTAATGTTGTTTCAGGTGTTGTTTTGTTGTGTTGTTATCGGGATTGTTTCGGGTGTTGTTTTGTAATGTTGTTTCAGGTGTTGTTTTGTTGTGTTGTTATCGGGATTGTTTCGGGTGTTGTTTTGTAATGTTGTTTCAGGTGTTGTTTTGTTGTGTTGTTATCGGGATTGTTTCGGGTGTTGTTTTGTTGTGTTGTTATCAGGATTGTTTTGGCGGTTGTTTTGTTATCGGGATTGTTAGGGGTGTTGTTTTGTAATGTTGTTTCAGGGGCCTGTTTCAGTAAGGAGGTTCAAACAACTCAGAGTTTAAACTTGAACTCTGAGTTGATTTACCGAGAGATTAAAAACTCAGAGTTTTCGGTTTCAGAACAGCTGATCTGAGTTGGGTCAATCAACTTCGAGTAGACCAACTCAGAGTTAAGCGCGCACACCGTGACTTTAAAAAGGCATTATCAATGGAGTGCAGACATTACGAGTGACTATGGCAATATCTTATAAAAGAGATCACCATTTCTTTCTCCGGCTGAACTTGATGTTCTCATGCAAAGTTATAGCAAATATGAGCGTATATATTTGAAAAGAAGCAACCATCAGTGAAGAAGAGACAGTTAGCGTGGGAAAACAGCTGCTCAAGTTAATGCCTAATTTCACTTTTTAAGTATTTAAATATTTAAGTATAATAAAATAAGTAATGAAATTTGTGACGTTTATATTTTTTTTTCTAAACTTTCTTTTATACATTTATTAGTTTTAAATGATTTAACAGTGCACTTGTGTCTGCCTTTTTTTATTGATCAAGTGATAGAGGTTAATATAAAATTTAGAAGGTAAGCAGTACTAAAAATTATTTTTAGAAAGAATAATAATCCCATTAATCTAGTTACATGCATGTCGAAGGTGAATTTAATTTAATTATTTATGAAAAAAGGATAAGCCATTCTAGTACAGTTCTTCTGTGACAAAAATGTAGGCAATAGCTATTTTCCATCCAAATATATTACATATATTTATGTGCAAGACTGGAATATTGCATAGAAGATGCGAATAAAATTCCATCCAACGAGTCAAAGAGAAAAAAATCGTCACTTCCTGATTAAACTGGCACCAAATATCAACAGTAAAAACAGAATTTACTGTGGTAGAAGAAGCTGCGTCAATTAATTCTTTATTTAGCCTAATTAATGTACTTGCGCCTCGATGTCAGAAGACAATGCTGAAACACAATGAACACGTGGGGGCGTCTGAAGCCATGAGACGCAGAGACTCTTGACACACACTAGACGTTCGGAGGTAATTAATAATATACACTAATACTGAAACAGTTAAGGCATTTTAGAATGACTAACACAATATTTAAGACATGTTACAGTGTGCTCAGCCTGCTGTTTGTCCATTTACACACATTTTCATTATCATATGATCATGATCTTTTTTTAATGTACATACTGTAATTTGTTCAGTAAAAGTGATTCCATCGTAGATTATGCGCACATTTTCGATCGAATAAAAGATTATGCTACTCAGTTATGCGCGTTTTTTATACATATTTTAAAAAGTTATGTGCATCATGACGTTTCTATCAATCGTTTTTATGCACGTATCCAAAATAAGCATAAAAATAGGTGGGTGGAAACGTAAGGCTAAGGCGAGAAATACCACTTCATCTTTAAAAAAAGGGGAGGAGACCGACAGAAACTCTGAGTTTAGAGAATAAAACCTGCTTCTGACCAGGTTAGATTCACAGAGTAAGTTACCACAGTAACTGACTCTGAGTTAAAGTTACCTCTCTTTCAGAAACAGGCTTGACTTACCCTGCTTTCTCGAGTTTAACAAACCTGCCATTTTGAAACGGAAAACCCAGAGTTTCTCTCATTTCAGGGTTAAAATACTCTGAGTTTTCAGTTAACCTCCTTTCTGAAACAGGCCCCCGGTGTTGTTTTGTTGTGTTGTTATCGGGATTGTTTCGGGTGTTGTTTTGTAATGTTGTTTCAGGTGTTGTTTTGTTGTGTTGTTATCGGGATTGTTTCGGGTGTTGTTTTGTAATGTTGTTTCAGGTGTTGTTTTGTTGTGTTGTTATCGGGATTGTTTCGGGTGTTGTTTTGTAATGTTGTTTCAGGTGTTGTTTTGTTGTGTTGTTATCGGGATTGTTCTGGCTGTTGTTTTGTTGTGTTGTTATCAGGATTGTTTTGGGTGTTGTTTTGTGATGTTGTTTTATAGGGTTGTTTTGGGGTGTTGACCTGGTGTTGTTTTGTGGTGTTGTTTTCATGGTTGTTTTAGGGACTTGATTGCAGGGTTGATCTGGGTGTTTTGAGGTGTTGTTTTCAGGACTGTTTTGGCTGTTGATTTGACCTCTGATGTTGTTTTGCAGTGTTGTTTTCAGGTGTTGTTTTGGAGATTTTGATTATACAAAGAACTGTTAATGCTCAAAGAATTAAACGCTTGAGTGTTTTTTTTTATATAAATATATAAAGAAAAGTGTTTCTACAGGTGGTTTGTCAAGCCCACTCGCCTGTGTGAAGCACACTCAGAATTGCATAATGTTTACAGATTGTCGTGTGGTGTGGTGGATGGGAAAGAAGAGAGAGTCCTGGTTTGGTAAAGCTATATTTTTTGATAAAAGCTTCAGCAATTAATCGCTACCAGAATATTTGATTCTGTCAGAAGCCTCATATAAACAGAAACAAAGTCTCTCTCTATCATCTGAACTGGAGGACTCCCTGCCAGACGTCTGAAGGAGGTCTGGGTTAAATCCTTGAGAAGGAGTTGCTGTGATGTGATTGGATCTCAAGGACAGGACGCAGCGCCGCAGGTCACAGCTGACAACTGATATCTAATCCTGCAGACGCCGTGCTAAACGCCACCGTGCTAAAAATAGCCTTACAAGGAGCACAGAGAGTCCAATCACATCCACATCCCCGGGTTACTCAAGCTCGACCCACTTCAGACACACTAACACACTCACTGGAGCGGCTAAACATGGACACACACACACACACACCATAGACGGATCTTATAGGACACGGAGTCACTAAAATACCCCTATTAAATATCTTTCCATTCAAAGATGCTAATTAAAATTAAGCGCAGTAAATGGAATATCCCATACAGAAACATTATACATGGAAATATATGCAAATTGCATATATGAAATGCAAGTTTGACATGTAGAAAATATATGACATGTTTTTATACAACATACATTTCAAAATTATTGCAAATAAAATGCTTCCATGCAATGATGCAATTACTCACTTGCAATTAAACTTGCAAAAGTGAAATATCACATATAGAAACACCACGCATGGAAATATATGCAAATTGCATTTATGAGATTCAAGCTTGATATTAGATGTTACATATATGCATGATTTTTACATATATATATATATCATATATGCAACATATATTTCTAAATATTGGGACACACATGTAAGTGGCATTCCATTTAGAAACATTATGCATGTAAATATATGCTAATTACATATATACATATACGCAAATTACATTTTGGTTTTACATGTATAATATATGCTATATATGCAACATATATTTGGAAATATTGCAAAAACAATCCTTTATTAGATGTGTTTTCAGCCAAAAAAAAGCTGATTAAACTTACATGCAAAAATGGAATATTTGATATAGAAAAATGACACATGGCAAATTATGCAAATTAGCTATGTTTCCATCCAAAGAAGCAAATTAAACATGCACAGAAGTGAAATATATAACATACAAAAATGACATGAGGTCGCACTAAAAATGATGAGCTCATACTGAGAAACTAGGCATCGTGTAGGCTTCATACTGATTACTTTATCAAACAATATTTGTTTTAAACATGCACTCGCTGCATTTCAAAGTAGACACTTGAAGCTTTCTCTAGATACAGGTCTCATGTCTGCGTGTTTTGCTTTCGTGGAGTTTCTGCGCATTTTATTGACGCGATTCTACAAACAGTAGGCGGATAGACAGAAGAAATAATGCCTTCACTATTTATGTGTGCAAAAGCACACACTTATGTTGTTATTGTGAGTGCACATAAAAAAAGTAGACACCAAACCAGTGCTTAATTTGTGAATCACGAGGTCCTGGAACAGATCGGGGTAATGGATCCGGCATACTACCCAAGGATGTAGAGATGTCGCACAGGAAAGCGAAGAGTGGGGGGAATGAATAAGGGGCTGTAGGATAGCGGAGGAGCGATGCGGATGCAAGTTGGGAGCCGGAGCGGGGGTTAGTTGTCGTGGACGAAAATGAAGAAGGTTGGGGAGTCGCGGAACAAAGTGAAAGTGAACAGCAGACGAAGGAGGAGGGAGGGTGAGTAGGGGTATTGGTTAAATGATGTGCCAGATCCGGCATGTTCCGGCACAAATTAAGCCCTGCACCTAACAGATTTGATTGATGTATTGCTCTTATCTGTACGATCAACACTGAAAGTGTCATTCAAGTTATTTTCTGCATTTTCAGGAGAAGACGCCTTAAACCATGTATATGCGGTCTTCGACCCCTGGGGGTTAATTGTCTGTTTATTACTGTGAAACATCGTAGAATAATCAGGGGCCTCATGTATCAACGCTGCGTAGGCACAAAAACTTTGCGTACGCCAGGTTTCACGCTCAGAATGGCTCACGTTTGGATTTACTAACAATGAACTGAACGTGGGAATGTGCGCAGCTTCACGGCAGCTTTCTGGCTGGCGTACGCACATTTTTTGTGTGTGTCTGTTTGATTTCCATTGGCGACTCCTAGAGGCAGTTGTGTTAAATTCCTCTCTACAAAGTGTCTGAGCCTTGCAATGGCAGCTGTATGAGACGGGTTCATCTAGCAGGTATGTAAGGTTTCCATACCATACAGTTGACCAGCTAAACATTAAAGCACAATTTGCAGCAGTCGCCTGTTTTCCCAATGTAATCTGAGCGATCTACTGCACACACATTGCTATAAAGACACTATCTGAAGATGAATTTGCATGAGTGAATCAGAAACATTTCCATTCAATAAATGTGCAAATAAAATATGATGCACAGACTTATTAATGATTACTGCTTGTCTTTCTCGTGATTAATAGTTGGGAAAATCTGATATGTAGCGGGGAAAAAAGAAGAAAGAGTTCATCAGACGCTGGATTCGAACCGAGTTCATGCTCGAACGTGTCAATACATGTTGACATGCGTCTTATGAGCTGCGCCACTGAGACTGTTACGGTACTGCAACATTTTACAGCTATAAATCACACTATTTCTCTTTTAATGCACTCAGTGCGATGTTCAGACCCAACTGTGTTAACCGTATCAGATAAACTCTCCCACTCTATTTTTTTCTTTTGTTGTTAATTCCGGAGGACAAACTTGCAAATAACACCGCTTTTCTCCGGTCTACCTCCGAAAGCAGCACCTCCAGTTCACATTCTGTTCAAAGTTTCTCTTCTTGCTTTTGCCGTTGCTTTTTCGTTGGGTTTTGCCATTAGCATAGTCATTAGCATATTCATACGGGGGAGGAGGCAGGGAGGGGTTTTGTGCTCGTGCATGTTGCGCTCAGTTTCACGTTCATTCAGATGTACAAAAGAATATGCGTGAGATTCGGCGTACGCAGTGTTTCATACATCTGAATTTTTTTCTGCGTACGCACATTTACAGCTTTGTGCGTACGAAATGATTTAGTATGATTTCCACGCAAGTCTTCGTACATGAGGCCTGTACTGTATAACTAGGGGAGTCAAAACGAATTGTTTCTTCTGTGCATCACAATGCAGATGGGGAAAATTGGATACCGGTTCAGTAATAATCATAACGGGTTATTACGTACTGACGTCATTTATCTCCTATGTGCGATGTCGTAGTAGAATACTATGGCGAAGGAGGCGAGGGCGAGTAAATAAAACGCTCCTACTGCTTAAAAGGTGGATAATTATGCACAGTTCAACTGCTTGTGAGTTTGCTGGACAGTCTTTCATTGACACTGAAGAAGACACAGCAAACGAGCTGCTATTTCACCACTATGGAGAGATGCTGTAAAACTCCATCTCTCTCCATCGTCGCTGCGTACAGACAAGACAGTGCAAAAAGGGCAGTAGTGCAAACAAATATGAACATAGAATATAATAAAGAAATAAAGAAAAGAAATGTAAAAAATAAAAATAGATTAATAAAAATAACAATATATCAGTAAAACTAAAAAGATTAATAAAAATAAAAATAGATTAATGGTAATTTATGAAACCTCTCTCTTTCTCTCTCTCTCTCTCTCTCTCACTTTAGACATTTGAGCCGCTGGTGTGTTTGTGAGGTGACTTTTCCTCTCCTCTTGGCTGTTAAAGCGATACTTGTGGATCCTGACACGAGCGTGCCTGAGATGTGAGTTTTCTCCACTGTGTCTATTACGGATTACCTGTGATAACAGTGTATTATGTGCATACAGACTCTAACTGCAGCTGTGCTTCCCGCGTCACTCATCGGTGAACAGTGCTTTCATTTCTAAAGCCGATTGCAGCCCTTTCTGTTGAGCGGGTGAAGACAATGACCAATCATTGGAGTGTAAATCTCGCCTGTCAGCGCTCAAAAAGCAAGCAGGATCCTATTTACATGAGTTTATTTGCTGTAAATGCTCATGCTGTCTTCTGTGCATGTGTTGGAGTTTTGTTTCATACATTAAATAAGAGTGTTTTCTTTGAGCAGGTCAAATTAAACACACAGTTTATATATCTCACTGCTGTATTAAAGGACAAAACTGCATCACAAATATTATATAAATATATTCATTCATTCATTCATTTTCTTGTCGGCTTAGTCCCTTTATTAATCCGGGGTCGCCACAGCGGAATGAACCGCCAACTTATCCAGCAAGTTTTTACGCAGCGGATGCCCTTCCAGCTGCAACCCATCTCTGGGAAATAAATATATTCATAGATTTTAATTTTTAAAAATTCTTGTATTGTGAAGAAAAAATCTAATTACTTATGGAAAGCGTCGCCAATGCACTGAGATATCGAATTAAACCAAATCGATGGGATGATAATCATAACCGAATCCAACCGTGAGACCAGTGTAGATTCACACCCCTAATATAAAGCCCATAATAATCACAAACACAGGATTATTGGAGATGAACTTCGCACCTTTGTTCTTCCTCACTCTGATCAGAGCCTGGGATCGTCAGAACCTCATCATGTCCATGAAAAAGACGCATCACATGACCACCGAGAAGGTATCCTATTGGACAAAAGACACAAACACACACGAGGATCAGCAGAACACACACTTGTGCACAAACACACCAAACTGTACACTTTTATGAATATCTATATTGTGATCACACACACCAACTGTATAGTGATAAGTGACAATCAGCCTGTTGTTGACGCATGCATCATGCATCTCAGCCTCAAAACTATGCCCTTTCATAATGCATAACAGGGGCTCTTTAAAAGCCTGCACTGAGTGTTGGGTCTGGTTGTGGTGCTGTACCTTCCTCTACGTTGCTCCCTGAGCAGATTGGATGGACGTTCCAGAGCGTCTGCATGAAGGACGCGTCCACCTGGATGCAGCCATTGGATATGGACAGATGCTGTGGAGCAGAGCAGGTTAATAATCATTAACAACGCGTCCTCTACTGTCAGAGAGGTTTCATTGTGTTTTCTATCAGGTGCAAAACATCACAAACAACCTGCAGAAACACACTCTTTCATCTCTCTCGCTCTTTAATCAACACTTGCACCAGTTTGTACATTTGCACCAGACACTCCAAATCACTGGAAAAATATTGTGCAATTTCCAACTCAGGCTCATTCTGAAAACGTCGTCCCGTGGACATTTATGGAGACCGGGAATTACGTGGCCGCAGCTACACAAGGCAACATTTCATTTTTTGAAGCGAACGATGTGGGGCAGTGTGACGCCGTTCCTTGAATCGGTGCTTGCCTGCCGACCGGCCGCTCACTCGGGCTTTCCCGCCGCAACCAGTTTGTCCGGTTTAGCTCGTCGTGTCTGTCGTAGGACTGGAGGTGCAGAGAGAGACGAGCTGAGCGTTGACGACGACCGGGTTTGAGTCCGGGGAAGAGCGGTTTCAGGAATCAGGTAAGAAAACAAAAACCAAATCCCAAAAATAAAGCAAACAAGTTCATAACGGGATGAGAATGTGGTCAAAGTCTGAAAACGTGGTCAAACATCAGACGAGGGCTTTGATTTTTTGATTTTTCTGGATGGCTTGTTGTGAATCGTCGTTGGTCGGGTTCAGGGAAGGAGGAGGGAGGGTGGGTCGGCCCATTGGCCGGTTGCACGGTCAATCTCTCTTGTCATTCAGACAGACAGACGGGAGGTTGTTCGATAGCGGCCTCTGGCAGGTTTGGCAAACGGCGTTCGCGAGAGACGTTCGAGGCGCAAAAAAATCGCGCACAGCGCCCTCTCGTGGATTCACGAAAACTGCATGAATACGTACCTCCCGGGACGTATTTCGCGGCCTCCAGAAACATCCACGTAACTTCGTTTTCAGAATGAGCCTGGGTTGGCAATTTCTGAGTGTCTCACACAGGTGAGTTGGTCTGACAAACCACTTGCAGAAAGCACACTCTTTCATCTCTCTCGCTCTTTAATCAACACTTGCACCAGTTTGTACATTTGCACCAGACACTCCAAATCACTGGAAAAATATTGTGCAATTTCCAACTCCGGCTCATTCTGAAAACACCGTCCCGTGGACATTTATGGAGACCGCGAATTACGTGGCCGCAGCTACGCAAGGCAGCATTTCATTTTTTGAAGCGAACGATGTGGGGCAGTGTGACGCCGTTCCTTGAATCGATGCTTGCCTGCCGACCGGCCGCTCACTCGGGCTTTCCCGCCGCAACCAGTTTGTCCGGTTTAGCTCGTCGTGTCTGTCGTAGGACTGGAGGCGCAGAGAGAGACGAGCTGAGCGGTGACGACGACCGGGTTTGAGTCCGGGGAAGAGCGGTTTCAGGAATCAGGTAAGAAAACAAAAACCAAATCCCAAAAATAAAGCAAACAAGTTCATAACGGGATGAGAATGTGGTCAAAGTCTGAAAAGGTGGTCAAACATCAGACGAGGGCTTTGATTTTTGATTTTTCTGGATGGCTTGTTGTGAATCGTCATTGGTCGGGTTCAGGGAAGGAGGAGGGAGGGTGGGTCGGCCCATTGGCCGGTTGCACGGTCAATCTCTCTTGTCATTCAGACAGACAGACGGGAGGTTGTTCGATAGCGGCCTCTGGCAGGTTCGGCAAACGGCGTTCGCAAGAGACGTTCGAGGCGCAAAAAAAAAAAGCGCGCACAGCGCCCTCTCGTGGATTCACGAAAACTGCATGAATACGTACCTCCCGGGACGTATTTCACGGCCTCCAGAAACATCCACATAACTTCGTTTTCAGAATGAGCCTGGGATGGCAATTTCTGAGTGTCTCACACAGGTGAGTTGGTCTGACAAACCACCTGCAGAAAGCACACTCTTTCATCTCTCTCACTCTTTAATCAACACTTGCACCAGTTTGTACATTTGCACCAGACACTCCAAATCACTGGAAAAATATTGTGCAATTTCCAACTCAGGCTCATTCTGAAAACGTCGTCCCGTGGACATTTATGGAGACAGCGAATTACGTGGCCGGAGCTACGCAAGGCAGCATTTCATTTTTTGAAGCGAACGATGTGGGGCAGTGTGACGCCGTTCCTTGAATCGGTGCTTGACTGCCGACCGGCCGCTCACTCTGGCTTTCCCGCCGCAACCAGTTTGTCCGGTTTAGCTCGTCATGTCTGTCGTAGGACTGGAGGCGCAGAGAGAGAGGAGCTGAGCGGTGACGACGACCGGGTTTGAGTCCGGGGAAGAACGGTTTCAGGAATCAGGTAAGAAAACAAAAACCAAATCCCAAAAATAAAGCAAACAAGTTCATAACGGGATGAGAATGTGGTCAAAGTCTGAAAAGGTGGTCAAACATCAGACGAGGGCTTTGATTTTTTTATTTTTTTGGATGGCTTGTTGTGAATCGTCGTTGATCGGGTTCAGGGAAGGAGGAGGGAGGGTGCGTCGGCCCACTGGCCGGTTGCACGGTCAATCATTCTTGTCATTCAGACAGACAGACGGGAGGTTGTTCGATAGCAGCCACTGGCAGGTTCGGCAAACGGCGTTCGCGAGAGACGTTCGAGGCGCAAAAAAGCGCGCACAGCGCCCACTCGTGGATTCACGAAAACTGCATGAATACGTACCTCCCGGGACGTATTTCGCGGCCTTCAGAAACGTCCACGTAACTTCGTTTTCAGAATGAGCCTGGGATGGCAATTTCTGAGTGTCTCACACAGGTGAGTTGGTCTGACAAACCACCTGCAGAAAGCACACTCTTTCATCTCACTGACACTTTAACAGACACATCAGTTTGCACCAGACACTCTCTTAAAATCACTCCATATCTATAAAATCATTGAGCATTTCTGAGTGTCTCTCACAGGTGAGTTGGTCTGTCAAACCACCTGTAGGAAACACACTCCTCTATCTTCAAATGCACCGGACACTTTACTTCAACTCCATCCTACAAGAACTCAATAAGGAAACCAATGCTTACTTGCACTACTTGCTTTCATCAACATTATAGGTATTGTTCAATACCAGTGTTGTTCTTATTTAAAAGTGCCTGTATAGCCTGTCTTAGATTATGTGAATAGTTAGTTTATAAGTAATTTATAGTATATGGCTGTTTCTTAATATGCGTTCTTCAGCGGTCTTGTGTCCTCGTGTATCGTCATCATCAGCTGCCAAAGTTTAGTTCATATACTCAAGACTGCAAGAACAGAGGACGCGTTCTTGATATCGAGGACGCATGGATGCAGACTTGAGCACCAAACTCGCTCGGGAAGTCCCAGAAGTCATTGCGCCTGGAGGTGAGACGCGCAGCATTGTATTTAGGTTTATTATTAAAGTTTAGAGATGTAACTTATTTACCTCAGGAGTTTCCCTAAATGAAACGCTGAATATAAACATTACCACGAACATCTTAATAAAGGAATAAACACATTAAGGGTGTTTGTTTGCTGAATTTCCTATTAAAATCTGTTTTATTTATATTGTGCAACGTATATTTATAATGTTTTTTATGCAGAATATATATTTTGAAAAGGGGAAAGACAATAAATCGTTGTATGAAGGCTGTAATGTTTACATAATTTACCATTTAAAACACGTGACGGTCATGTGACCATCAAGAAGAACTAGGCATCTCATTCCTAAGAGGACCCGTTCTTTGTTCTCGTGGTCTCCCGAGTTCGTTCTTCCGGGGACACCTGGCAAGACTGCTCTCCACAAGAACGCAAGTGCGATCTCTGCATTCTTGGAATTGATAAACAGCCTATCTATAGTTAAGCATAGTTAGATTACGGTATGTTGGTCATATATAGCTTTAAAACAGCTCTTACATCCAGTGTTGTGTTCATATTTATGATTATGTTCATTTATGTAACACTGTAGTCCAGCAGGACACAACATTTAGTTCCACTGTGTGGCCACACACGAACAATAAAGCTCATCGAGACTTGATTTAAACTTATTAACCTCTCAGTGCATTGCATTATAGGATATGCTTGAGTAACATGATGCACTTTCATGTTTTCTTTTGTCTTTAAAATGTTGCAGATGTTCTTCCAGCTGTAACCCAGCACCGGGAAACACCCACACTCATTCACACACTCATACATTACGGCTAATTTAGGTAATCAATTCCCCTATAGCGCATGTGTTTGGACTGTGGGGGAGACTGGAGCACCCGTAGGAAACCCATGCGAAGGCAGGGAGAACATGCAAACTCCACACAGAAACGCCAACTGAGCCGAGGTTAGAAACAGCGACCCAGCAACCTTCTTGCTGTGAGGCGACAGCACTACCTACTGCGCCACTGCCTCGCCCTGATTTAAAAAATTAATTTACATATTTAGATTCAACATTCATTCATTAATTTTCCTACAGCTTAGTCTTTTATTTATCAAGAATGGCCACGGTGTAATGAACCGCCAACTATTCTAGCATATGTTTAACCCAGCTGCAACCCAGTACTGGGAAATACCCATACACACTCATTCACACACTCATGCACTACGGCCAGTTTAGTTGATCAGTTCCCCTATAGCGCATGTGTTTGGACTGTGGGGGAAACCGGAGCACCCGGAGGAAACCCACGCCAACACGGGGAGAACATGCAAACTCCACACAGTAACGCCAACAGACCCAGCCGGGACTCGAACCAGCGACCTTCTTGCTGTGGGGCAACAGTGCTGACCACTGAGCCACCCTTAACACAATTCAGAAAGTAAAATATTATCCTGTGCACTGGGTTTATGTCATACTCACGAGATATCGTTCTGACGACACACTGACGAGAATGAGATCATCTCCGATTCGCACTTTCTCTCCCTCTGACCTCTGTTTAGACGCCGGATGAATCGTCCACCAACAGGCCTCACCTTAAAACACACACATTTAAACACACACACACTATTTGTAAAGAGCAGTGGTGTAAAGTAACAGATTGCAAATACCCAAACGCCTGTAATTGAGTTGTTTTTCTCAGGAATTTTAATTTACTGAGTAGTTTTATAAATGTGCACTTTTACTTTCCCTTGAGTACATGTTTACTGCAGTATCAGTGCTGTTACTCCACTACTGTCCTTCAACCTGCAGTCACTACTATATTATTTCTTGTATTTGGGGATGTAGGGTCCAGCCAGTTGGTCCAATGACGGTGTCCACTGGTGGATGAAGGTTCACTGCATGTTCGGTCTTTCCAGTGCACAATGTTGATTTACTTTAAACTTAACTCATATCTGACTCCAATTTTAGTATGAGGTGGTTTAGAATATTAATATATTTTCCTCGTTTTATCTGACTCCAATTATAAAACATTGATAAAGTTATTTTGTTTCCTTTCACATTATTTTAGATTATGATTGAATATTCTCTTCGATTTGTTATTATATATTATTCTCATTTATTCAGGTTCCTATAGCATCCTGAGTCTTGCACCGGCCGAGTATACAATCTCTTAAACACAAGCTTGTCAGTCTTGGTCATTAAACAGAGAAGATTAACTAATCTCCTAAAAAGGCAGAACCATACTTACTCAAATTAGGATATTTTATGTGGTCCCCATAGATCTGTTATCTACTGAATCAAGACAAAGTATTTTAGTCATACGATAATCATTACTATAGAATCAAGAGACTATTAGTAACTTTGAATAATCACCATGTGATTTATATAGTATAAGTTTGTAGATGAAGGCCTAACTTATCCACATGTAGACTAGTCTTAACAATATTTTGTTGTTCTAAATAGAAAACCCATTATTGGCCTTTTACAGTCTAAGTATACTTGAATTAATGCCAATGTGTTAATCGGATCTTTAAGAACGTCGAATAGTGTGCCACACTGCTCCGTCTAACGTGTTTAAGTCTGTGTCATGTCTGCTGTAGTGCCATCTTGTGGTTTTCTGGACACTAGTTATGTTTTGGTTTGTTCCTGCTTTGTAGTTCACGTGATCACTAATTGTTTCCAGCTGTCTGTCATTGTCTAATTATTGTTGTCTTTATAAGCCTTGTTATGTTGTGTTTAGTTTGCCTTTAGATTTTTGCTCTTTGCTCGTGCACCCGATTCTGGTTTGTTTTGTCCGGCTCTTATCTGTCTGCTCACTGACTCATCGTTTTGGTTTGTTTGTTTGTTCACTTTATTTCATGTTGTGATCATATTTTTGAATTCCTGTTCTAACTTTGTTTGATACACTTTTGTTTATTGTGTTGTACTTTTGCCTCTGTTCGATTTTTGAACCTGGCCTGTCCCCTTATTTATTATTAAAACTTCTATTGCTATCTCTTGTATTTTTGTAAGCCCATCGTGACAGTCTGTTACTAAACTGTGCAGAGGCTTGTGGTGCTATGGACTTCGTAATCTAACGTAATCTACTAGAGATAATAACACAAACTCTGTGTGAATAATTCAAAACATAACAATTTAATAGCCAGGTAAATGTGTATTATGCCAATTCATTCAGTCAATTCATAAATTATCAATATAAAACATCAAAATATCAAAGACAAATCCAAGATTAAAAGATGCATTCCTGACTTTAAAATATACATTACATGGAGTGTTAGCTGATCTGGGTAAGCAGAATCGCGCTGAACAATTTCCATACCTTACCTTAAGTAATCCAAGAATCCCCTCAAGAAAAGAGGTGTGTGCATAACAAAAGGCATTTGCTTCTCCCTGTAGGAAAGGCACACCCTTCATCGTAGTTCAAAAGATGCCTGAAGTTATATATTCATTGTTTTGATTATGTCTATTTCTGAGAGAATGAGACCATTGTTCCAGTCGCACTGAGACAATTCAAATGATATCAAACATGATAGATAAAGTCACTTGGGTTGATTTAGAACAATCAGACTTTAAAATGACCATCCTGTGTGAGTTGAGTGAACTCACACAGTGTTTGAATTGTCAAAGACACCAAAATATTTGTGATATTTAAATTCTTACAGGGATTAGAAAAGTCAGTCCTTCGATTCGTGTCCAATCAGATCACACATAGAAGGTAAATCACATCATCCTGAACAACCTCAACACATGGATGATTTATAATTGCAGCAAACTGTTTGAAAGCATTAAAAGTGTCCAAGAGGATCAAGAGCAAGTAGTTTGATCATTGTCTGCCGTTCATTATTCCTATTCATTTCTTTCATAGGCAACTGAGTGGGAGGTTCAGAATAAGTGCAGAATAAGGTCGATATTTCACCTGTGGAGTCTTCCTGAAGGCCCACATCGAAGGACAGTTTATCCGTCATCGACCGCGATGTCTTCAAACAGGTCAGAAACTGTAAAAGACGCACACGAAATGTTGACACAGCCTGCCGGAATCACATAAATGAAGAAAAGCTGAACATTTACAAACCATCCCGCTGAACGAGTGTCTGAGGAGAATAGCGTGACCGTAGAGTAGCGTCCGGTGACCTCCGCCCTGAGCCGCCTAAGCAATAATCACAATAAACATGAACAGGTGAAGTCAGAAATATTAGAAATATTGGCGGTCACGTGGCTCTGGCGAAGATGGCTGATTGATTGATTTGCTCCGATAACCCGCACACAAAAATTAGTATACCCATTATTTTCACTAGTTCTGATCGAAATTAACAATTTAAGTATGTATAAATATCTTGCTCCAAAACAGTGTGACATTTTTACTAGAGCTCGTAAGACAGGAGGGGAAAAACAGAAACCTCAGGCCGATCTTGACCATGGCGGATACATCAGATGTGTTAGCGTAATTAAAAGCTTTGAGAACTGAGCTTGGAACCAAACAGTATGGTATTGAAAATCAATTAACAGAAGTATCTTCATCCGTTAAGATGTTAGAGATCAACCTGACAGAGATTAAAAATGCGGTAACGGTTACTGAAAAAAAGAATCGACGACGCGGAGGAGCGCATTGTGGCTGCCGAGACCCGACTGGATACAGCCGACTCTTTCGCTACCTCGGCATCCAAACGCTTGAATCTCCTGGAAGCAAAGGTGGAAGATTTAGAAAACCGCAGCAGAAGAAAGAATCTTCGACTTTTTGGTTTACGAGAGGGTGCATAAGGGTCAAAAACGCTCATGGACTTTATCAAAGACATGCTGCCTCAGTGGACGAACATGACACCTGACACACAGTTTACCCTGGAGCAGGTCCACCGGACTTTAGCTCCAGCTAAACCTAACCAACACAGGGCCGTTCTCATCCGCTTCCTTAAATTTCAGAATAAGGAACTGATATTTCGCTCAAGACGCAGAGAAATCACCTACGATGGAAACAGGCTGTACTTTTCCGAAGATTTTTCAGTCAAAACTATGCGACAACGCCGGGAGTTTAACAACGTCAAAAAACTATTTGCTGATAAAGGGATGTACTGCGGATTCCTTATCCAACCGTGCAAACTGTGAATTCTTCATGACAAAAAGATCCACCTGTTCTCATCTCCCAAAGACTCCGAGGAGTTCTTTGTAAACATGGCTAGACTGTCGTGAGTAATAGATACAGATCGGACTACATGAATAAGCTATTTAGGGTATAAATGTCTTGTTAAGACTGACAAATAGTAATATTTACGAATCTAATTTTCTGTCTCGAAAAACATGTAAATTGTAATCCAGATTTTGACCCTTTTATTTTTTTGTAAATGTGTGTGTTGGGGATCTGAGCATTATCTTACTGGTTATTATATGCCCAGAGTTAGTTCGGTTATGGGGCTGCCCTGTCGTTTGGGGACAGGGCTTGTGCCTAAGGGAGGGGGGGGTGGTTGGGAGGGGGGGATTTGTTCGCGAATTTCAGAGTTTAAAAAGGTTCAGCACATAGTATCCAATCTTTCATGTCCGGGTATACAAATCGATGGTCAGGACAAACATAACATAATTGTAAAATGGATAATCTATCATACTGACCATTCACAAGCCGTTATTTGATTTCTGTTTTATCAAGTAACATAAACTGGATTTGTTGATGTACATGTTTCTATATTTGTATACTTTGATGCTACACTTAATGCTAAATATTCTTTGGTCAATTGTGTTGATTGTTATACTGTAAAATGATGAATAAATAGTAAAAAATGAAATATTAATTCTGTTTAATGGAGAGAAGATTTTCTTCAACACATTTCTAATCAAAATAGTTTTAATTTCTTTGCCATGATTACAGTATATAATACTATATTCTTCTAGATACTAGTATTCAGCTTAAGTGATATTTAAAGGCTTCACTTGGGTAATTATAATAAATAAATGAATAAAATACATAAGATATTGTTTGTAAATATAGCCATAAATTGTAATGTTAACAAAATGTTAATTTTAAATAAAATCTTTTAGTATTTTATTTGAAACAAATCATTATTTTAATCAACAAAAATAAAAATATATAATTGTATCTCGTAAGCAGGGCCAGACAGAGTCAGCGGATGTTTTTTGCTATTTATGCAGAGAATTTAGCTGAAAATCTGCGGATTTCTGCGGAATTATTTTTGGGAGTATCATAACTAAAACCTTAATATGTGAAATAAAAAATATTATCTTTTCACTTGTATCGAATGTTTACAATGCAAATACAATTAGATTTACTTATTTGGTAAACAAAGCAAATCTCAAATAAAATATCTCTACTAAAAGACAGAAAATATTACTGTAAAAACTGCATTGTACTTAATTCCCGGCAGTTAGCTCTCTGCAACTCTCACATGGTCGCCCATTGAAGCTAAGCAGGGCTGCGCCCGGTCAGTGTCTGGATGGGAGACCGCATGTGAAAGCTAGGTTGCTGCCGGAGGTGGTGTTAGTGAGGCCAGCAGGGGGCGCCCAACCTGCGGTCTGTGTGGGTCCTAATGCCCCAGTATAGTGACGGGGACTCTATACTGCTCAGTGAGCGCCGTCTTTTGGATGAGACGTTAAACCGAGGTCCCAACTCTCTGTGCTCATTAATAATTCCAGGATGTCCTTCGAAAAGAGTAGGGGTTTCACCCTGGCATCCTGGCCAAATCTGCCCACTGGCCTCTGTCCATCATGGCCTCCTCACCCTCCCCATATTCCAATTGGCTTTATCACTGTCTCCTCCCCACCAATCAGCTGGTGTGTGGTGTGCTGTCTGGATGCAAAATGGCTGCCGATGCATCATCCAGGTGGATGCTGCACACTGGTGGTGGATGAGGAATGAGGAGATCCCCCCCCCCACCTCCCCCCCCCCACCCCCCATTGTGTAAAGCGCTTTGAGTGCCCAGAAAAGCGCTATATAGATGTAAGGAATTATTATTATTATTATTATTAATTCATATGAACATTATTCAATAATATTACTGTAATGAATTTAAAAACTATAGATTTACACACATTTACTCAAGTAAATATACAGAATTAATGATTGGCTAAAAATTTGTGGAAATCTGCGGAATTTTGCGCGCGCAGATTCCGTGTGGACCTACTCATCATAAGTCAATGAACTACTGCAGATTTTTTCATACATCATGTCGGCCCATTAAGCGTGATTTTAAAAAAACTTCAACCACAGTTCATGAACATGCAACACATGCACAACGAAAATACATACATACATATATAATATAAAGTATACTTATATAATATTTATAATAAAAGTTCAATTCAATTCAGTTCAGCTTTACTTGTATAGCATTTTTACAATGTAGATTGTGTCAAAGCAGCTTCACATAAATGGTCATAGTAACTGGATCAGAGTAGTTCAGGTTTTAGTGTTTAAGTTCAGTTCAGTTTAGTTCAGTGTGGTTTAATAATCACTACTGAGAGTCCAAACACTGAAGAGCAAATTCATCGAAGCGTAGCTCTACCAATCCTGAACCATGCGAGCCAGTGGCGACAAGAGTAGTGGAATCCAAAAGCAGTGGATTTTTGCTAGGGTTCAATCACTGCTCCGTTTCTGAAGAACTCAATACATGGATTCCATGTTACATTGACATTCTTAGTTTTACTTTTAAGGGAAAGTCTTAGCTACTCAATTTGCAGGCAAGACATGACATTTTTATCAATGTGGAGCTACAAAGAGGATCTTTTCCTTTCCAATTCAGTAAAGTCAATCTACGTGCCATAAGGGTTTTAAATCTAATCATTGTACGTTGATTTTTAGATAATTCTGCATCATCTCTGACACCAAATATAGCTAAACTAGGTCCAGGGTATATTTGTTTTCCCACCACTTCTGGTATCAACTCAAGAATCAAAAAATATATGAATATAATTATTGTATGTTCATTATTATTAATTGTATCATTTATTATCATTATCATTAGATAATATTTTTTCTATAATTATTATTTTGTTTACCTGAAATATTCTTTATTCTGTATGTTTTGTTTAGTGTTTTTCCCTCTGTATATTTGTTTTGCTTCACTTACAAAATTAATTTAAAAAATAATAAGTAAATGAACAAACAAAGCACACATAAACAAGCAAAATGTCAGAAATATTAGGCCTATAACCGCTCACCTTTCTGATGAACTGCTGCAGCATGTGCACAGAGACAACAGAAGAGAGAAATCCTCAATACACACTCTCAGCATGGTCAGGTTTTGCTCATTATTCAGCAGAAACACCACAGGAGAGTAACGTAAAGATCAGCGCTGCCGCAGGTCATCACACTCAAACCAGAGCATCAGGAATAACACAACAGAACCGCCTCGTCTGGAGCTCAATGATGCCTGACCTTTAAACTGAACCCCTTACACACAGACGGAGCACACTCAGGTGTGTGTGTGTGTGTGTGTGTGTGTGTGTGTGTTGTACTCACGTCATTGTCGTGTCCAGTCTTGGCCAGCATCTCCTGCAGCGCTCGCACAGACAGAGACTGCTCCAGGACAAAACTGCAGATGCACAGATCTGGAGGAGCATACTGCAAACACACACCACAGGTCAGTATACAAGATCAACACACGCACGCACAAACGCACACACACACACACACAAATACAAACACACAATCACAAACACATATACATCCACACATACATACAAACATACACAAACTCCCACACACACATATACACACACATATACACACACACACACACACACACACACACACACACACACACACACACACACACACACACACACACACACAAAGGGTTGTTTTGTGAATTGTCGGATCACTCCACAGGTTCCCATTGTTTTAATACTGTTCAAACAAAAGCGCACACACGCAAACACTCACACACACACACACACACAAATGCACCCACATGCACATTTATATATGTGTAGACACACACACACATTTATGCACAAATACACACACATGCATAAACATGCATGCACAAATGCATACACGCACACACACATGCTCACAAATGTACACACTCATGCACATGCATACACACACACACACACGTGCGCACAAGAACAAATGCATCCTCATGCACAGACATGCACTTGCACGCACACATTCACATATACACACGCACACATATTAATTCATGCACATGCATGCACACACACAAATGTACACACTCATGCACATGCATACACACACATGCACACACATTCACATATACACACGCACACAAATTCACGCATGCACAGACACCCACATGCACACACTCATGCATAAGCGCACACATTTATACACACACATGCGAACACACACAGACCAAATTGCACACAGTCACATATGCATGCACAAATTCACACATGCACACACACATGCACACATACACACGAGCATAGTATACACACGCGCATGACAAATTCATGCTCGCACACGCACAGAAACGTACACACTTATCCACATGCACACCCAAACACACATGCATGCACACAAATGCATCACGTACATGCACAAATGCACACAGACATTCACACACACACACACACACACACACACAAATTCACACATGCAAAGACAGAAAAACATGTACATTCACATAAACACAAATGTACACACTTTATGCACATGCCCGCACGCACACATGCATGCACACACACACAAATGCATGCACAGTCACATATACACACACACACACACACAAAACGTGTACACACACACACATAATAAAGAGCATATACACATACTATATAGAGCATAATATACACACATGCATGCACACTAACAAATGAATGCACATGCACGTAAATACATGCACATGCACACACACAAAAACACACACAAAAACACACGAGCATATACACACAGGTATGCACATACACACACACACACACACGTACACATACATACACACCATGGTGGTAAAAAATATAGGATATTAAGAAAACAAGTGATCATTAAGAGTCTAAAGCTGCACTACAGTTCAGAAACCGCTGAAGACCACCAGAGGGAGAAAGCATGATATATATTAACCAGCACCTTCACTTCTGTTCAACTGAAGAGAGTAATGAACATCTCGGATGACAAGCGGAGAGTAAACGATGAGTGAAACAGAGCTGATGCTTCAATGCTGCGCTGAAGCCAAACACACACCGCTGACAGTATGAGGTGAACAACCAGAAGATTAATGAAGAGCTGCGTTACTGAGGAGAACTAAACTGGATCATGACCTGCACCAGGAGAAACTTTCCCTGAGACTCAGCGCATTGTTATGAGGACAAAACCTGTTGAGGAGGAGAAACTCACCTGAACTACTTTATTTCTTGCAAAACTGGGATATACACGAGCCGTTTTAAGGGTAAAAAAGGACAAACTATTTTAAGAAAACGTTAAATACACTGTTATTTTTCGGCTGTTTTGGGGTAAAGTCTGGAAGGGATACAGCTGCAGATACTCACATCAATTTCACATTACTGTGAGGGTTGAGTTTAGGGTTGGGGTAGGGGAAGATGCTAATAAAATATCATTTAATGTGTAATTTAATAAATAATATGAACAATACTCTGTATAATGACTCTTTTTACATTACTGTGAGGGTTGAGTTTAGGGTTGTGGTTGGGTAGATGTTAATAAAATAATTTTTTGGGGTAATTTAACAAATAATATGAATAATAATCAATATAATTACTGTGTTTACTCTACTGTGAGGGTTGGGGTAGGGGTAGATGCTAATAAAATATCATTTAATGTGTAATTTAATAAATAATATGAATAATAATCAATATAATTACTGTGTTTACTCTACTGTGAGGGTTGGGGTAGGGGTAGATGCTAATAAAATACAATTTAATGTGTAATTTAATAAATAATATGAATAATAATCAATATAATTACTGTGTTTACTCTACTGTGAGGGTTGGGGTAGGGGTAGATGCTAATAAAATACAATTTAATGTGTAATTTAATAAATAATATGAACAATACTCTGTATAATGACTGTTTTTACATTACTGTGAGGGTTGAGTTTATGGTTGTGGTTGGGTAGATGTTAATAAAATAATTTTTTGGGGTAATTTAACAAATAATATGAATAATAATCAATATAATTACTGTGTTTACTCTACTGTGAGGGTTGGGGTAGGGGTAGATGCTAATAAAATACAATTTAATGTGTAATTTAATAAATAATATGAATAATAATCAATATAATTACTGTGTTTACTCTACTGTGAGGGTTGGGGTAGGGGTAGATGCTAATAAAATATCATTTAATGTGTAATTTAATAAATAATATGAACAATACTCTGTATAATGACTGTTTTTACATTACTGTGAAGGTTGAGTTTAAGGTTGTGGTTGGGTAGATGTTAATAAAATAAAATGTTATGGTTAATTTAATAAATAATCTAAATAATAATTAATATTGAAAGATTATGTGCATTTTAGTTCAGTTGCATTTACATTGATTAAACTCTCATGTGATATGATGGGATGACCTGTGCCTCAACCCCCACAAACTGATAGGTGTGAACTAAATGACCCTTTTACAATCTCAATGGGTATTAGCAAAACAACAGCTGAAGAGGGTCCTGCTGAGCCTCGTAAACAGAATGGTTTGTTTGATGCTAGTATAAACTTTGGGTTTAGTTACTTGAAGACCGATGAGTTAACATCACTGCTGAAGAACTGCACTATTGATTGTCTTCAATAAAGTATTCTCCCCGTAAGAACTTTGCTCATCTTACTTATTGTATGTATTAGAGTCATCTAATATAATGGCGAGCCACCCAAGATGCAAGCCAAATACAGCAAAATCTAACAATATAATTACTGTTTTCACATTTCTATGAAGGTTGGGGAAGATGTTAAAAAATACAATTTAATGTGTAATTTAATAAATAATATGAACAATAATCAATATAATTACAGTTTTTACTTCACTGTGAGGGTTGGGGTAGGGGTAGATGCTAATAAAATACAATTTAATGTGTAATTTAATAAATAATATGAATAATAATCAATATAACTACTGTTTTTACATTACTGTGAGGGTTGAGTTTAGGGTTGTGGTTGGGTAGACGTAAATAAAATAAAATTTTATGGGTAATTTAATAAATAATCTAAATAATAATTATATAATGACTGTTTTCACATTACTATGAAGGTTGAGGTAGGGGAAGATGTTAATGAAATACTATTTAATGTGTAATTTAATAAATAATATGAATAATAACCAATATAATTACTGTGTTTACTCTACTGTGAGGGTTGGGGTAGGGGTAGATGCTAATAAAATATCATTTAATGTGTAATTTAATAAATAATATGAATAATAACCAATATAATTACTGTGTTTACTCTACTGTGAGGTTTGGGGTAGGGGTAGATGTTAATAAAATATAATTTAATGTGTAATTTAATAAATAATATGAATAATAATCAATATAATTACAGTTTTTACATTACTGTGAGGGTTGAGGTAGGGGAAGATGTTAATAAAATATAATTTAATGTGTAATTTAATAAATAATATGAATAATAATCAATATAATCACAGTTTTTACATTACTGTGAGGGTTGAGGTAGGGGAAGATGTTAATAAAATATAATTTAATGTGTAATTTAATAAATAATATGAATAATAATCAATATAATCACAGTTTTTACATTACTGTGAGGGTTGAGTTTAGGGTTGTGGTTGGGGTAGATGCTAATAAAATAGTGAGTTGGTATGGTCAGCAGAAGTCTTTCAGTGTTTAAAGACAGATCTTAGTTAAATGATTGAGTTACTCAGTGTACAGTAGGTTAATATCTCTACAATATTATAGACTGAATGATCCGCTGTAAATGCTGCTCTCCCAGTGTAAACATGTAAACACCGCAATCAAACTATTACCGATGTGGAGGATTTTCACTGCATTTTGTGACAGGAATAACACACACGGCTTTCTGACGCTACCTACCGAGTGCATATAAGGTACTGAGAAATGCGGAGGGTTTATTTCTCTCATTCACCATGCGGTATCACACATTGCATGAAAAATACACGCTTAGAGCAGTTCCTCGAATCAAATATCTGGTTTGTCATGAATGAAATTCCTGAATGAAAGAGCCAAACTGCAGTTAAAGTCCACCATTTATTCATTTGGCAAATAATTTGATTACTGATGTCATGTAGACACAGTCACTCTATTTCTCCACTGTGTGTGTGTGTGTTTGTTTTGCCTCTGTGAAAATCAGCATGTGCCCAAACCGACACTCCCATTTTTATGCAAATTCTTACAGACCTTCCTTTTTTCCCTCCTCCGACACTCCCCCTAAACAGAGCTGGACACGCCCACTTTCCTGACTTTTTTTTCCAAAGTAGAGGTGTGAAAACACCCTGCTGAAATGAGGGGCTTTCATGGCCCTTTAATGTGCTTTAAATTGAGCTAGTGATGTACATGATGATGAGCTGCAAGAGCTCCTGCACATCAGTCTGTGCTTCTCATAAATCAGTGTGACAGACGAGAGCAGCAGAGATGAGACGAAAGAGACAGATGAAAATGAAGAAAGACACAAACCTCAGGCCAGAAAACATCTACAAACACATTGAAGCTCCTCTCAGTTATAAACACACTCCGCGTACAGTGCTGTACACTCGTATAACACTGCATTTCACATCTCCGTACATCTGCAAACACTGTGTGTGACAAATTATATAGTGTGAAAGTCACATATTTACTTTTACAGCACTTTACTGACTGATTCAAAACATCTTGACAGAATGAAGATGAATACATACAGCTAAAGTCAGAGTTTTAGCCTCCCTGTATAATTTTTACACAATTTCTAATTAACGGAGAAAAGACTTTAACACATTTCTGCACATAATAGTTTTAATAACTGATTTATTTTCTTTGCCATGATGACAGCACATAATATTAGACTAGATATTCTTCAAGTCACTTCTATACAGCTTAAAGTGACATGTAAAGGCTTCACTAGGGTAATTAGGGTAAAGTTAGGGTAATTAGGCAAGTCATTGTATAACAGTGGTTTGTTCTGGAGACAATCCAACACTAATATTGCTGAAGGGGCGAATAATATTGAGCTTAACATGGGTTTAAAAGTATTAAAAACTGCTTTTATTCTAGCCCAAATAAAACAAATAAGACTTTCTCCAGAAAAAAAACTCAAAGCTGTAAAATAGTTAGTTTTTTTTTTTTTTGACGACAACACGAAACGAACGTTGTCAGCATAACTCACTGGAAATCCAAAATAATTCCTCACCGGCAACTTCAGTGAAAGCGAAGGGGGTTTAAGTTCTCACGATGGGTCTGCAGTTGCCATGCTATCTTTTGGCTGTTTGTTGTAGCTGTTAGGTCGACTCGCAGCACTTCAACAAGCCTGGTTTTTTTTTTTTTTGCGTGACATGAGGGCTTGTCAGCATCTACGATTCCATTTTTTGATTCGATAATCGAAAATTGAGCATGAATTTTAAACTATTTAATTTTTAAATCGAAATCATGACACCCTTACTGTTTAAGGCTGATTTATACATCTGTGTCAAACGCACGTGTATGCTACGCCGTTGACGCATAGCCCTATGCAGTAGCTGTCGCTGATGTGCAACTCTCAAAAAATGTAACTACACATCGCAACGACGCATAGCGCAAGCTCTGTGATTGGTCGGCTTGGTAGCGCTGACGAGTCTGGGCGGGACCGAGAGCCACGCGAGCACCACGACCCCGATGGAGCGATTGTTTACAAGTGTGGAGTCCCGTTAAGGAGCTCCGGATAGAAAGTTTTGTTTTGTGTTTACCTCATAGCTAAAGTTGTTGCACGTCCGCCGGTTCCTGCCTCAAAATGAGCGAGTTTGAGCCACTTGTACATTCAGGAAGCGTTCAGAAAAAACAAAACAGCAGTGAAGAAACTCGCACAGAGACACATTAACACCTCACTGCCAACTAATGTTTCGGAGGTGTTAATCCAGACCAACAGAGACAGCGCGCAGAAGTATAAATGCACAGCTACGCGCATTGCATGCGCCATGGGTTACGCCGGTCACTTGACGCAGAAGTATAAACCAGGCTTTACTCTACTAATCTAAACATTTGTGTAAAACATTTATTTTTTTGAATGATATTTGCCCCTCTTTTCTATATAAAGGCTACAAGATCCTTGGATCCTTTAATAGTTTGCTTTGTTTTAATAAACATTTAAATTAAATCACTGTTTAAAATCAAGAGAGTATAGAAAAAAGTATAGAAACACAACAAACTCCAATGATATTCTACAGAATACAACTCACCATAATAACATGATAAAAGCCTATGATACGTCAGTAACAGCGCCACCGCTTCAGTGTGTTTATCTGTTATGCATGACCTATGACCACTGCTGTGCAGAATGAAGGAAGAGGACTCGAGAGAGAACAGGCAGTGGCATATGATGGATGAACCTTGGAAAGTGTGATCAGATACAGTGAAGATTTCAGACCGCCAAAGTCGCCACAGAATAACGAAAATTATTATAAAATATTAATAAATTGGCTTACTAATGATAACAGATGAGAGACCAGCTGCGTTCAAACATATCACATGCTTCTCTCTAAATTAGTATGTGAAACTTCACTTATCTAAAACAATTACAAATAAAAAAATATTCCGACAAAAGTTATAATATTTATTATTTACATTACATTATTGTAATGTTATTATTTACATTATAATATTATTTAAATAGTTTTATAATTAATAAGAGATATTTACATTTTATAATTATTTCTTTTAGCACTAAGCATGAATACGATTCTTTACATTCATTTACTTAATATTTTATGGTTTGACTTTATTTTAGTATGTGTTTGTTTAACGTATAATTGCTTTAAAAATATTATTTTAAGATTTAATTCAACTTTATTTTTATTTTGTTTTTCAAATTAATCTAAATAAAACACACTAAAAATGTGCATTTATGCTTTTGAATATACAAGTTGCCACAGAATAAGGAAAATACTTATAAAAATAAATAAACTTATTGAAATCATAATTATCTAAAATTATGAATTCATAAATTTTATTTATATATATATATATATATATAATACATATTGTGTAATTATTTATTTTAGGACTTATTTAAGTAGGTTTTTTTTTTTTACATTATTTTGTTTTGACATTTTTGTTGCTGTTTGTTTACTTATAATTTACTCAAAATATTATTTTAGAATTTTATTTTATTTTATTTTAATTTTAAAACTTTGATTTATTTATTTTTATGTAATAAAACACTAACAATGTACAATAATATTTTTAAATACATACATTTATTTTTTTCCTGAATGTCATTTGACCCTCAGCTAAATGTAAACACACGGATGTTTTATTCAATTATTTTAACATGAAACAAAAATCTCCCAATTCCTCAAACCTGTCATGCTAACCGACAGAGGTATGTTCATACGGTAAGAGTGATCTGTTATAAGTGATTGTGCTGAAAGTGTTTTAAGTGTGCAGCTCATCAGGTGTGAAAGTGGATCATTAGCCGTTTCTCCCAGCGGAGCGGCGGCTCTCATAAGAATAGCAGAGGCAGAATGAAGACAAAGCAGCAGTAAAGCGGCGATACATCATTTCTGTCTCAGCTAATTATGATCACATCCTACAGTCTCTTCCTCCTCTGAGAAACAACAGACCAACAATACCACTAACACAATGAGGGAAAACAGAGGCTCGCATCTCCATCAGGCCTCCGCAGTAGAAACACACAGCAAAAACTATGATGACAACTAAAATGTGAACTATACGGATAACTGCAATAACCATGACAACAACGATGAATACGACTATACAGACAACTGCCATAATTTAGATGACAACGATGAATTTGACAACTATATGAACAACTACAATATCTATGATGACAGCTATAACTCTAAAAATTACACGACAATTGCGATAACCATGACGACAACAATGAGTATGACAACTATAAGAACAACTGCGATATCTATGATGACAGCTATAACTCTAAAAATTACATGACAACTGCGATAACCATGACAACAAGTATGACAACTATACGAACAACTGCGATAACTATGACAACAACGATGATTATGAAAACTATATAGACAACTGTGATAACTATGACAACAACGATAAGTATGACAACTGTACAAACAACTGCGATATCTACGATGACAGCTATGACTACAAAAACTATAAGAACAATTGCAATAACTATCGTGACAACTATAACTAAGAAAAATATACGGACAACTGCGGTAACTACGATGACAACTATAACTACAAAAACTATACAAACAACTGTAATAACTATCATGACAACTATAACTAAGAAAAATATACAGACAAATGCGGTAACTACCATGACAACTATAACTACAAAAACTATACAAACAACGGCAATAACTATCATGACAACTATAACTACAAAAACTATACAAACAACTACGATTACTATCATGACAACTATAACTACAAAAACTATACGAACTGCGATAACCATGACAACAACGATGAGTATGACAACTATACAGACAACTATCCGCAGTAGAAACACACAGCAAAAACTATGATGACAACTAAAATGTGAACTATACGGACAACTGCAATAACCATGACAACAACGCTGAATACGACTATACAGACAACTGCCATAATTTAGATGACAACGATGAATTTGACAACTATATGAACAACTACAATATCTATGATGACAGCTATAACTCTAAAAATTACACGACAATTGCGATAACCATGACGACAACAATGAGTATGACAACTATACGAACAACTGCGATATCTATGATGACAGCTATAACTCTAAAAATTACATGACAACTGCGATAACCATGACAACGAGTATGACAACTATACGAACAACTGCGATAACTATGACAACAACGATGATTATGAAAACTATATAGACAACTGTGATAACTATGACAACAACGATAAGTATGACAACTGTACAAACAACTGCGATATCTATGATGACAGCTATGACTACAAAAACTATAAGAACAATTGCAATAACTATCGTGACAACTATAACTAAGAAAAATATACGGACAACTGCGGTAACTACGATGACAACTATAACTACAAAAACTATACAAACAACTGTAATAACTATCATGACAACTATAACTAAGAAAAATATACAGACAAATGCGGTAACTACCATGACAACTATAACTACAAAAACTATACAAACAACGGCAATTACTATCATGACAACTATAACTACAAAAACTATACAAACAACTACGATTACTATCATGACAACTATAACTACAAAAACTATACGAACTGCGATAACCATGACAACAACGATGAGTATGACAACTATACAGACAACTGCGATAACTACAATGACAACTATAACTACAAAAACTATACAAAAAAACTGTGATAACTATCATGACAACTATAACTACAAAAACTATACGAACAACTGCGATAACCATGAGGACAACGATGAGTATGACAACTAAACGAAAAACTGCAATAATAAAGATGACAGCTAAGAGTTTGATAACAATACGATTCACTGCGATAACTATGACAAAAACGATGAGTATGAAAACTATACAGACAACTGCGATAACTATCATGACAGCTATAACTACAAAAACTATACGAACAACTGCGATAACTATCATGACAATTATAACTACAAAAACTATACAAACAACTGCAATAACTATAATGACAACGATGAGTATGACAACTATATGAAAAACTGCAATTATAAGATGACAGCTAAGAGTTTGACAACAATACGAACAACTGCGATAACTATGACAACAACGATGAGTTTGAAAACTATAAAGACAACTGTGATAACTTTGATGGCAACGATAAGTATGACAACTATACAAACAACTGCAATTACTATAATGACAACTATAAATATGACAACTTTATGAACAACTTCGTTAACTATGATGATAACGATGAGTATGACAACTATATAAACAAATGTGATAAATATGACGACATAGATGAATATGACAACTATACGAAAAACTCCAATAACTATGATGACAACGATGAGAATGAACATATATAGACAACTGCGATGTCTATGACGACAACAATAAGTATGACAACTATACAAACAACTGCTATAACTATAACAATGATAAGTATGACAACTATACAAACAACTGCGATATCTTTGATGACAGTTATAACTACAAAAACTATACGAACGACTGCGATAACTATCATGACAACTATAACTACAAAACTATACAAACTACTGCAATATCTTTGATGACAGTTATAACTACAAAAACTATACCGACAACTGCGATAACTATCATGACAACTGTAACTACAA
This sequence comes from Danio rerio, assembly GCF_049306965.1. Lineage (NCBI taxonomy): Eukaryota > Metazoa > Chordata > Actinopteri > Cypriniformes > Danionidae > Danio > Danio rerio. The sequence goes on from NC_133192.1 coordinate 1,100,862, forward strand.
AAACTATACGAACGACTGCGATAACTATCATGACAACTATAACTACAAAACTATACAAACTACTGCGATAACCATGACGACAACGATGAGTATGACAACTACATGAAAAACTGCAAAATTAAAGACGACAGCTAAGAGTTTGACAACAATACGAACAACTGCGATAACTATAAAAACAACGATGAGTTTGAAAACTATAAAGACGACTGTGATAACTATGATTGCAACGATAAGTATGACAACTATACAAACCACTTCAATTACTATAATGACAACAATAAGTATGACAACTTTATGAACAACTTCGTTAACTATGATGACAACGATGAGTGACAACTATATAAACAAATGTGATAAATATGACAACAACGATGAATATGACAACTATACGAAAAACTGCAATAACTATGATGACAACGATGAGAATGAAAATATATAGACAACTGCGATGTCTATGACGACAACGATGAGTATGACAACTATACAAACAACTGCTATAACTATAACAATGATAAGTATGACAACTATACAAACCACTGCAATTACTATAATGACAACAATAAGTATGACAACTTTATGAACAACTTCGTTAACTATGATGACAACGATGAGTATGACAACTATATAAACAAATGTGATAAATATGACGACAACGATGAATATGACAACTATACGAAAAACTGCAATAACTATGATGACAACGATGAGAATGAAAATATATAGACAGCTGCAATGTCTATGACGACAACAATGAGTATGACAACTATACAAATAACTGCTATAAATATAATAATGATTACTATGACAACTATACAAACAACTGCGATATCTTTGATGACAGTTATAACTACAAAAACTATACCGACAACTGCGATAACTAACATGACAACTATAACTACAAAACTACACAAACTACTGCGATAACCATGACGACAACGATGAGTATGTCAACTATATGAAAAACTGCAATAATAAAGACGACAGCTAAGAGTTTGACAACAATACGAACAACTGCTATAACTATGAAAACAGCGATGAGTTTGAAAACTATAAAGACAACTGTGATAACTATGATGGCAACGATAAGTATGACAACTATACAAACAACTGCAATTACTATAATGACAACTATAAATATGACAACTTTATGAACAACTTCATTAACTATTTTGACAATGATGAGTATGACAACTATATAAACAAATGTGATAAATATGACGACAACGATGAATATGACAACTATACGAAAAACTGCAATAACTATGATGACAACGAGAATTAAAATATATAGACAACTGCCATGTCTATGACGACAACAATGAGGATGACAACTATACAAACAACTGTGAATACTATGATAGCAATGATAAGTATGACAACTATATGAACAACTGCTATATCTATGACAACAACGATGAGGACGACTATACAAACAACTTCGATATCTATGATGACAAGGATATGAATGACAACTATACGAGCAACTGCGATATTAATGATAAGAACCATAACTACAACGCCAACCATATGGAAATCTACAATGAGAATAATTGCTATAAAGAAAACTTAACGAACAACTGCAATAACTATGATGAAACTACAACTACTCCAGCAAATACAACGAAATCTACATTATGACATTTTACTAAGACTCACTTAGACCATTAAAAACATCATTCGACCACACAAACATTCAATTTAATAAATACACACAACACGAATTTTGTATATTGACAAGTTTAGAATTCAGTTCGTTTAAGGTGAATAATGTTCCTCACCTTAGCCTCGGAGGTGGGCTCCAGGTAACACAGGCGGTTCCCCAAACCCTCTGCGCTGAGACAGAACTTGCGGTTCTCCTTTTGAATGCAGGCCACACACTGCAGAACCACCTCATCATCCTGAGAAAAACACACACACACACACACACACACACACACACACACACACTTCAGTAACTCGAAACAAACTAACCAAAAAAGTATTGAACCAGCATTTTAGTAGAAGACCTGAATTCACCTGAACACCCATGAATTTCCTAAATTACTAAATGTTATAAATAAATCAAATAATAATAATAATAATAAAATATATAAAAAAATAATAATAATGTTAATAATAATAATAATAAATAATCATAATAATAATAATAAAATATATAATAAGAAATAACAAAAATAATAATAATAATGCTAACAACAACAATAATAATAATAATAATAAAAATAATAATAATAATAATAATAATGATGATAAAATATAATAAAAAAGAACAAATAATAATAATAATAATGCTAACAATAATAATAATAATAATAATAATAATAATAATAATAATAATAAAATAGCTATTGTAATTTTAGATCCCATTAACACATATTTCAAGTTTACTAAATGGTTTTTAATCTATATAGTAATAGTCTATAGAAATGTTTGACAGATTTTTTTTTTATACCCAAATTAATATGTTGGCAAAAAATATTAAATTAAATTTTAATAAACATGAAAAACAAAAAGAAATATAGAAATATATCAAACTTAGTTAAAAATGTGTAGCTTGTAATTATATTTCTGCAATAACATACATTTAAAATAATATAAATACATTTGTACAATGACAGGTTTGAATTTAAATGTACTATCTTTCAATTTATAAAGACGTTTAGTACTCAAACTCCTATTTCAATGAATATATGTGTGTGTATATATATATATATATATATATATATATATATATATATATATATATATATATATATATATATATATATATATATATATATATATATATATATATATTGTTTATAGTCACGGGGAAAATGTATTAAATATATTTATTTTCAAAAGGATGTATACTCATTTAGGCTGAGCACTGTATTTACATGTATACTCATTTGCCACTTTATTAGGTGCACCTGTCCAAATGCTGTCAGCTAAGAACAGGAAACTGAGGCTACAATTCACACAGGCTCACCAAAACTGGACAATAGAAGATTGGAGAAACGTTGCTGCTCTGATGAGTCTCCATTTCTGCTGACACATTCAGATGCTCGGAGCAGAGTTTGGCCTCAACAGCATGAAAGCATGGATCATCCTGCCTTGTATCAGCGGTTCAGGCTGGTGGTGGTGTAATGGTGTGGGGGAGATTTTCTTTGGGTCCATTAGTACCAATTGAGCATCAACACCACAGCCTACCTAAGTAAAATCTCTGAGGAATATTTCCAGTAGCTTGTTGAATCTATGAAGGATTAAAGCAGTTCTGAAGGCAAAATGGTCCAACCCGGTACTAGTAAGGTGTACCTAATAAAGTGGCCAGTGAGTGTATATTAGACCTGCTGTAGCAATTGATTGGAAACCTTAGATGAAAGTGTATTTCTTAATGTATGTATTACGTTTTTTGGACTCTGAAAGCGCCAGCGCCTAATGACTTGCAAAGAAAATGACATGAAACAGCCTAAAATCTTGAACGCTCTACTGAAGAAAACTCCTCTTTTATTGCTCTTCATATCTGCCTGAACTCTGGCTTTGACTGTTTCATCACAGCTTCAGAGCTGTAGTGTTCTCAGGCTCTTGGTGTTCAGATGGACCGGAAGCTGTTATTTCCTGGCGCTGTGACTCAGATCAGCTAATAATGTTCAACACGCCACAAAAACACCACATAAATCAGCACAATCCACTCATGAGACAGCATCAGCAGGAGAGACGCTCACATTCACTCTGGAGGAACACAGACACAATGATAAAACTCAATAAATCTGAATTTTCCTAAATCACTGGTGAACAGAAGAAATATCAGCAATTGTTTAGATGCATTTGACATAAGGGTGTCACGATTTGTCACGAAATACACACTCAGGCCCCGTTTACACTAGTAGGCCTTAGTTTTTTAATGGCATTGTAGAACGACAACGATCCACATCCATACTGGCGTTTTGCATTACTGAGCAGCCCTCCTTCCTTACTACTGCTGAAAACGCACATCACGTGACCACACACACACAGGCTAAGACACACGCACACACACACAGTCATGCGCTGGAGACAGCGGGTCCAGGCAGTCAGCGGGTCAGTAGACTGCTTCAAACTTTCACATTTGTACTTGGTAATTTTAGCGAACACCTCAGATACTGTTGGCTGGTTCCTGTTGGTTGTGCACCTTTTTACCGACGCCATTATAAGGACACTGATCACTGCCTATTCACGCCTATTCACGAGTCCCGCGGAAAAGTGATTGACAGGTGGTAATTATGCGTGTAACTTATTATTCATTCACTGTACGATTTGTTTATGATTTTGTTTAATTTTTCTTTTTTTAAATCGAAAATCGAATCGAACCGTGACTTTAGAATCGAAAATGTAATCGAATCAAGGATTTGGAGGATCGTGACACCCTTAATTTGACAATTAAAATTAAAAATTAAAAATTAAAAATGATTGGTTAATGTCAGCTGTCAATCACTCAGCCAGCGCCTTCTTGCTTGGGATGACAGAGAGGGCTACTACCGCGAAAAACTGTAAAGCGCTGAAGATGAGAATGAAATTGACACTGACAGATGTTGTTTTAGAAACCATGGCATCTAAAGTTATAAATAATGACACATCTTAGTTGTGATCATGTGCTGAATGTTAGTCCACCATCTACACTTTTCCAAGAGTGGATAAAAGACTCCGTTGGCTTCAAGTCCGCTGTGAAAAGTCTGTGGGATGGAGTTTTCAGGTAACTGTTTGCCACATCTAGCACGAGAGCTTCTGTTTAATCCTTCATATAATCGCCAGATGCTGTCCGCTGTGCAAGGGACAGCTATATGTCAAATTGAACACTACGTACACCATCGGCATCGCAAACGGGCTTACACTGAGTAAATTAATATCGCTACTCATGAAAAGTATTGCTATTAACATGACGTATGCATATAATAAGGTACAGTATATGTCAAAAGCATCAGTGCAATATCAGACAGCACCTGTGAGAACAGCACAGTTATACCGTTAACACATTCATTCAAGCAGTGCGTGCAGGGCCGGTGAGCGCTCCGTGTATGCTTTAGTCACTCAGTCATGTTATAAAATGTATTTCTTGTGATAACGGGATTTCGTTGAGACATATTTTCCTCACGCTTGCATATATATATATATATATATATATATATATATATATATATATATATATATATTTTTTTTTTTTTTTTGCTTGTTAGTTTGATTACTGTTGATTTCAAATGCAATAAATCTGTTTGTATAAAACTTGTAGTAACGGTGCTCATAATTGGTGGGTGCGACTAACTTTTGGCTGATGCGCCTAACTTTTTAAAGTTAGGAGCATCGGTGCTACCAAGAAAAAAGGTTAATTTCGAGCCCTGAATTATATTGCTAATGTTAAATATGCATTTGTGCCACATTTTTATATTCATTATAAATATATTATATATTTAATTTATTTACCACTTAGTACTTTACTTATACTTAGACTACTAAATAACTATACTGACAACAACGATAACTGATGACACCAACTGTATATGACAACTTTTTTAGACAACTGCGATGACAAGGATTAGGGCTCCACAATATTTAATATTTATACTTTAAACTAGGGCTGCACGATACATCGTTTCGGCATCGAAATCGCGATGCGTGCATCCGCGATAGTCACATCGCAGGAGGTGCGATGCAAAGCAAAAAAAAAATTATATATATATATATATATTATGGGTGGAACCGAACCCGAATACGGTATTTGGATAAGCACGAATAGCGTGTTATTACCAGTACTTTATATCAAAAAGCTGCGTTTCCTCATGAGACCCCAGTGCATGCCCGCGTGAGTGAGAGAGTGAGTGAGTGAGTGAGTGAGTGAGACAGACGTTCAGGAGTCGGGGGGCGGGGTGGGGCCGGGGTATAAGGTGCTGCTCCACACAGCAACAGAGAAAGCTTGGCAGAGCGAAAAATACTTTACTGCATCACTATTTTTGTTAAATAATTTTTTGTTTCTGAACTGGGTCCCAGAGGCAGTTTATAAACTTGTAGCGTACTTAAAGCGGAGTTTGATCGGTTTTTATTCCATTGCGCTGCATTATTGACGTCTGCAATCTGTTGCTCTCTGTTTACGCTAGTTAGCTCTGTTAGCGAGGTAATTAAGACAATAGACTGTAGACAGAGTAACGTTAACGTTCAGTTATAAAGGTTAAAATGCTGCTTGTGTAGTTGTGTCGAATTGTATGCACTTATAAGAGTTTTATGATGCGTTTAAATTACTGTCATTTGCAGACAGCAAAATATATGCTAAGCTAGTTAACCTTAGCATAGCTTCCCGTCACTCACAAGCCCCTTTCACACAGTGATACCGGTAAATATCTGAAAAATTTCCCGAAGACTTTACCGGTAAATTAAAAAAAGCGCTGTTCACACAGGCGAGGACATTACAGGCGAGGACATTACAGAATTTTTCCAGAAAAGACCGTTCACACATCCATTTCAAAATTCCGGTAAATTCTGACATCATTAACCACAAATGAGCTTTAAATGGCTGCGCTTGTATTTGTAAAAAATTTGTTTACATCACAAACTCTGTGGATGATCAGTATTGTGAACAACTTCGAGGAAAACACATGGAGGATCACTTTCGCATGTCGAGATGTTTATAATATGTGTGTGCTGGCGTTCACGACTGTTTCACCGGCACACGCAAAGCTTGAAGGTAACAAACAACGGCTTATCATAAGCATCTTATTGATGATTATTTACACAGTTAGAATTAAGATGAACATATAAGCGTTCTCTGACTAACTTCTAGCAGCTAAATGTGTCTGGAAAAATATTCAAAGGCTTTTATTCTCATAAACCGCGCAGACGTGAATGCGTCTGACTGTTGTGATTGGCTAAAGCAGACGTCTCACGTCAGCACGTTCTAGATGAAAAGGTCTGTATGTGTGAAAGGGACTATTCTTGGTCCTCCACCAGCCAAAAAGAAAAAAAACCTTGCTCTAGTTCTTTGTGGAAGAATTTTACAGTCAGTGTTGCAGCAGATAGAACAGTGATACTGTATGTAATGTGTGCAAAAGTATATCTTAAGTATATATATATATAAAAAAATATCGCAGGGAAAAAAAAATAATAATAAAAAAATCACAATGTCAATTTTTTCCAATATCGTACAGCCCTACTTTAAACATACACACACGCGGACACGCGCACACACTCACACACACACACACACACACGCGCACACACACACGCACACACACACACACACACGCACACGCACAACAGTTCTGTCTTGTTTGCAAATCTGCAATGTTTGGAAATAAAACCCCTTCTACTGCCTCTTCACACCTGTGTATTCCTCCGCCCACAGAGTGAGAGCAGATCAATAAACTCACTTCAGTTTGACAAATATTGCAGCTGTTGGACAACATTATGTACTTATGAGGCTAGAATGTAGTTGTTTAGATTGCAATTACGCAGTTTATTTATAAGGATAGTGCCTATTTTAAATAAGTTGTAAGAGGCTAAATTATCATATGCATTTGTTTATAATACAAAACATGCTTTTTCACTCAAGAAGGTCCATACTGACTACAAAGGCAGATACTGATAAGATCAGGGCCTGTTGTGTGGACTTTGGGGGTTTTATGGTGTGGTCACATGTTGATTGGTCAGTTTGAATGTCTCAGCATTGGTGGTCACATGGTCAAGAAAGATACAAAATAGGTGGTAAACTCTGGCTCTGTCTCTTTTTCCTGCCTCTCTTTTCCTGGCCTGGTTCTCTCCTGCTCTGCTCCTCTCCTCCTCTGGAGTCTATCTTCTCTGACTCTACTGCTATCAGGCTTTTGGGCCTGCTCTCTTTGTCTCTCTCCCTCCTGTGTGTCTCTCCTTCTACCTCTGGTAACTTTAATTTTACATTTAAGCTGGGTACAATTTATACCATATGTTTTATCATTTCATATTTGATCATTTTATACAGTATTTTGTTATTAATTCAGTTGTAACCATAGAGATTTATTGTCATTAAATCATCTCATTTTCAAGTATTTGTGAATTACTTTTGATTTAACATCAACACTTAATTGTTCCATATCGCAATACAATACAATCACATAATATCAGCGCTCTCCCACATTTATAGCTGTTAATACTGCCCTTATTTCCGCTTTTGGTATAAGATTGCAGAAGAATGGTTTGACTAGAAATGTACAGTTTTTTACCATCATGCTGATCATTTTTTAGTCGCTCGGCAGAACTACAGTTCGAACCGCTGTGGTTTAAAGACCGTCCTTACAGATGGTGCCGAAACCCGGGATCCTTTGCAGTGAGTTTTTCTGAAATTTACTTAACCGGTCTTAGCTGGATTTTAACAGCTGACCTGGTGAATGGATTAAAATTGGCCTTCTAACCACAAGAGTGGGTAAGTCTACTTTTATTGTTTCTCCATTTGCTTAAATTGCATGAAACAGAATTTACAAGACTGTAATTTGTTTCAATAGTTCAATTTGGTAAATTTCAGATTACCTCCTCAAGGATGGAAGGGTTCATTTCTAAAGAAAGTGATGTATTCTTTGCTTTATGGACCAAAAAAGTTGAACCTACATTGTGCAAACTTAACAAAGAGGGACTTGAATTAACAAACTCAGTCTCTACATTATTTGCATGGTGGGATATAATTGGCAAAAATGGAAAGAAATCAAAACGTGGTGATATAACTGAAGCACTAAATTACATGTGTTACTCAAAACTGCGCAATGTAATGTCAGAAATACCTTCAATTATAAAGGCTAGATGTGAAGAATTTGATGATGTTCAAAAATCAGAGGCAGAAAAGTCAGAGGCAAAAATTCTAGATCTCAAGTTACAGCTTGATAATTTACTAGCTGAACAGTTAGCCCTGGCTGAAAAATGCAAAAGTCAAAAAGACACCATTGCAGATTTAAAAGCTATGCTAAAAACACAGAAGTTTGTGTCTCCCAAAATGCTTAACAGCGATGGGATTAAAAAGCATGTTCACTTCTCAGATGAAGTTACTTGTAATGAATCTGAAATGATTTGTTCAGAGGCCGTAGCTAAAAAGAGTTTGCCCGTTTCAGTAATTAAGGTGATGCCACACCATAGCGCAGCAAAGACGCATGGTGTAGAAGCATTAGAGAGTCTTAAAAACCCTCAAACCTCAGATGATCACAGCAATCAACCCTCAGGCAAACAAAACAGGCTTTGTATGACCTGTAAAAAGTTTGGTCACAGAGAGGAACAATGTTGGACATCAGAACAGGGAAGACCTCCACCTTATTTTCTGAGAAAACGGAAATCACTAAAGAGCAAAAATCAGTGGTCTTCACGTAACAAAAACTCATCTGCTAATAACACACTTAGTGAACTAACTGCATTGTTAATACAAGGCCTGCAACTGTTAACTTCCTTTGCTAGCGGCTTAGCAGCCTAATAGCAATAAAAGTTAATAATTGCTGATCCTGTTTGCATTTCCAAATTTGTTATATTTGTGTTATTCACATTTTCATTTCCATAGAACACAATGGTATTGTGTGATACTACACGTACACATAGACTGAGTAATTCCTTAAAACATGATTTTCTCACTGTAGGTGTAAAAACACTCAGGTCTGAGGTTTTAGAAGCCACAGATGCATTCTAGACCGCATGTCACGTATAAAGAAGGAATTAACTGTATGCTAAAATTAATAAATTTTAAGGTACTTGTGTTCATTTGTTGGATGAGTTTCATCTCCTAAAAGTGGTAAACTGTGCTATCCTCAATATAGCTGCAGTTTAAACTACAAACAGTAGTATAGAGTTGCCTTGTGGCTCCAGTGTAATAACTGCAGTAACAATGAAAATGTTTTCTTACAGGATTCAACCTTGAACATTGCACTTTTTCATGCTTCTTTAAAATAAAACATTGATTTGGAAGTTTTTTGAGCCAGATCACATTCACATCTCATGCTCAAATTCCATGCTGGCTCTCGATACAACAGGACTAAATTTTACACACTACCGTAAAACTTCCACCTTTTGTTAGGAGCATGTTTACACAAACACATAGCCTCACAGCTGGAACACTGCCACACAGAGAACAATGTTTCAAATCTTCACACACATATAGTCAAATTCACTATTTTGTCTAACAAGCTTAATATAGATTTTACATGTTATTTAAGTCTTTTCAGTCAGACTTTATTTTAACTATAGATTTTTCATCTTGTGCACTCTCAGAAAAAAAGGTACAATGAGGGTACAATTTTGTTCCTAGAAGGAACAAAATATAAAATTGTACCTTTAAAGGTCCCATATTGGTCTTTAGGGTACAATTTTGTACCCAAATGGGCTATAAAGGTACAAATGTCCAGATTTAGGTTTGAAAGGTACATTTTTGTACCTTTTATAGCACATTTGGATACAAAATTGTACCGTAAAGGACCAATTTGGCACCTTTAAAGGTACAATTATATATTTTGTTTCCCTATAGGAACAAAATAGTACCCTCAGCTCATGATAAGATCAAGACACTATATAACACTAATTTAAATGTATTAATACTAAACATTAATACTAAAATACATAATTTAAAAATATAATAAATAAATAAATTAATTGAATTAAATATTTTAATAATTAAATTTTTTTTCATGTATTTAAATTACATTTTTTCTCAAAAATGTTAATAATTAAATTTATAATTGAATGTAATTTTAATCATTAAAAACGTAAATACTGGTCTTTGCTTACTGTTTAAGACCCTATAGTATATGTGATGTAGAATAAGAAGTAAGAACCATGCAGAGTGACAGCATCTTCATACAGGTGGTAATGTTGCTGTCTCTTTAAGAATTTGGCTTGTTGAGACGTTATAGTAGTGTTTGTTACTGAGGCGGTCGGTAGTGTATGCTGGCTGTTTACACAGAACTTCGCACGCTTTTCAAAGAAAAGTCTATTTTGGAGTCCACACTTTTTTAGGTAAGAATGTATTAAAGATATATTTTCAGTCTCATTTTTACATGTGAAGCCGTGTTCTGTTGATTTTGTCTGACTCTCGGGTCTCGGCTTTCCCCCGCTTTAAGTGCTCCGGGCTGGCCTGCAGGATGGAGTTTGCTAAGTTGTCTGCTGCTTATTAAAGAAGTTACTACAATGTGATATCGAAGTCACCGAGGGACATAACGTTAAAGACGGTGAGTACTATATGCTGTTAGTTTTCTCGGTGTAAAAGTTCCCTTTATCGCCTACGTTACGTATTCGCACCTTATATCTTACGTTACGTTACTGCTTTATTAATAAGTGTTGCCACGGCGAAATATAATCGCAACCCAATTAGCAAAATACACTCGGGCCAGATGCGGCGGCAGAAGCGAGCCGACGCTGCCGTATCCGTGCACCGGAATCAGGCCGTGAGTAACGTTAATGTGCGGTGTGGCCCGGAGCTCGCGCAACTAAAGTCTTCATATACCTTGATATAAAACCTTTTGTTATTAATACTGGAAATTGTAATTATTGATAATGTTTTATATTTTGAGGCCATTTTTCTAGCCACGGTTGACCGCGGAAATGTAATTTTAGACGGTTATATAAGTTACACCGCCATTTTGTGAAGAAAAATCACAATTTTGTCACCGACAAAGCGACTGATTATGTAAACGTGGCTAGTTACAAACGTGGCGTGTGTATGCTTGTACATATCTTCGTTTCAGTGTCTAAGTTACATTAATGTTGAGGAGTGTCCACAAACTCTCATGTCCAGAATTGTTGGTGCTTTACTATCGTTTAACGTTATACTTATGTTAATGTAGAATTATTAACATACCATGTTGTATAAATCAACGTTTTAAGTTCTACTTTGTTCTTTAATGTAATAATTTGTCTCATCTGTTCTGAAACTGGTACCTTGAGCTATTTTACCTATTTTATTAGTATCTCAAAATAAGTAAATAGTTATTGCTTTATCTTATTGCTTTCCAGAAGTTTTTGAAGTTTCCAATTGTCTTTCAGGACAAGATTGAACAACAGAATGCAGCCTAACAGCATCAGACCAATGAAGGCATGTCATATGAAAGCATGGCTCAGTACAAGATGTAAGTATGTCTCATTATCTATACCATGGATTTAATGGCTTACATACTGTTTTAAATTTGTAGGTTTTTACTTACAAACAACAATAAATGTACACCCACATGTTTAAAATTATTTTCTAGGTTTTCATCGAAAGATGAGAGATCAACTGAAGAATGCTATGGTCCTGACTCTAAGGTACTCTTTCTAAACTTTCTCCACTTGATTAATATTATTAAATTCTAGCTTTGGATGGATTCCTTCATATTTGTTTGTATGCCACATCTTATGTTCCAGGAATTGATTTTACAGCTGCATTTCTCATGTTGCCAGCCTTGTTAAGCGAGACACTTCAACATTTCGTTGTGCTCAGGTGCGTATGTTGTTTTCTGTTTAGTATATGCTGTGATAAATGCATTTTATAATGCTTGATATTCTTTATATTAGGATGACGCAGTGGGTAGTGCTGTCACCTTACAGCAAGAAGGTCGCTGGTTCGAGCCTCGGCTGGGTCAGTTGGCATTTGTGTGAGGAGTTTGCATATTCTTCCAGTGTTCGTGAGGGTTTCCTCCAAGTGCTCCGGTTTCCCCACAAGTCTAAAGACATGCGCTGTAGCTGAATTTGGTAAGCTTATTTGTCTGTAGTGTATAAATGTGTGTGTGAATGAGTGTGTCTGGATGTTTCGTAATACTGGGTTGCAGCTAGAAGGGCATCTGCTGCATAAAACATGCTGGATGAGTTGGTGGTTCATTCCACTGTGGCAACCCCAGATTAATAAAGGGACTAAGCCGAAAAGAAATTGAATGAAAGAATGAATGAAATTTATATTAGTCTTTTAATCTGTGATACTTTTTTTTTTTTTTTTTATCAGTGAATATATTTATTTCCCTTTCTATGCATGTTGATTTTCTCTTCATCAGTGATAGAGTGACTGATATTAATGTAATTATTGCTTTGTCATTTACAGTAAACCATCTTTACCACATCCAACAGTTCAAGTACAGGAGGAGGCCACCGACTGGGCAACTGTGTTAACAAGACGAGTCACGGCAGTCTTCAGAGTTGATGGGATTGTGATTGGCCGGGCTAATGATGTGGACGAATATACATTTTTGACGTATTCATCTTATTAGAGGAACACCTTGATGTTTCTGCAGTGGAATGTTTTGAATGAACGGTGGACGGTGACAAGCCTCGATTTACTCCAGTTACCAGAGTGATCAACCTTGTTTTTTGTTTCTCTACATGCTCTTGGGATAATCACAATCATCAAGTTAATCCAGCACACTGCTATCATTCATGCATAAAGCAAATTTTTAAATAACTTGTGGTCCTAATGACTATCAAAGAACATTTTCCAGATATGAGTGCTTGACATGTCATGTTTATCAAAAGCATAAACACATATTGTGTTACAACAAATTACAAGTCCACTTGAGGATGATGAGGAGTAATCTACTGATGTTGAGGAAGAGGCTACTGATGTATTTGGTTTTCTGCACTGTTGAAGCAATTTATAGAGAAACATTGCCTTCATTCTGAAATACAGAGAAAATGTTGATGACAAATTATTTATCATGACTGAGTATTCTGACTAAAGACAAATACTTTGGACTTTATAAAGTGCAGTACTTGATGTAGCCTGTGTAATGTGCTTATAAATCTTAAACAGTATTCTTGTGGTCTTTGTATTAAGTGTAGATTATTTAGTTTTTATTTGTTATCTAAATTGTTCTTTTTACTGTTTTACATGTCTGCTTTATACTTGCTGTGTAATTTTATTTCTTTACACATTTAGTTGTGAGTTGTAATGAAATATTTCTACATTAATAAATAAAAATGGACATCTGTGAACCAAAATATTTTATTTATTTGTGCATGCAGTCACCAAAGGATCAAAATGCCTGGGTCAGTACCCTAAAAATACTATATAATATAAAAAGGTACATTTTTGTACCTTCAGTGTCTAGGGTACAAAATTGTCCCTTAAAGGGTACAAATGTAGAAGGTACAATTTTGTACCTTTAAAATGAGGTACAAATTTGTACCCTTAAGGGTACCACCCCAGTGACGGGCCATTTGTACCCTAAAAGGTACAATTTTGTACCTTTTTTTCTGAGAGTGTGCTGTTATTTTGGTTTCATTTGATTTTTAACCAGTTACTTATTTTTTGTTTAAACAAAGTTATATCAAAATGTAAATTGTGATTCTAAATCCAAAATGCTGAATTGTTGTTGCTTTTGTAACACTTTTGACATCTCTACAACAAATATTATTTGTGTTTACTTGTATTTAATCCATTTAAATGCAGTTGTGATTGTCTTTGAATATTGATTCGTTTATTTCACTGTATTTGGTTACACTGAATATTTTGCTGAAACTCTTAACTAGCTATTGTTGATTTTGTTGTAAAGCAATTATTTTAATGTTTCCAGATATTGTGTAAAGAGCTTGTTTGCTTTTATTTTGTCTTAATCTTGACCATATTTAAATTACATTAATTTAAGGACATTTTTGATTGAGGAGAACTCAAACTGACCACATCAATCCTTTGATCAATGACAAATGCCGTGTGTTTGCTTCTGCTGTTTGTTGTGCCATTTGCTGTTTTCCAATACAGGATCCATGGAGAAAAGGCTCACGTCTTGTGATCAACTTCAAAAGAAGAGCAGGGGTTCCCTGCATTCCTCAGCACCTATTCTTGTGGGGGTATGAAGGACAATTTGCATATAAGCAGTGCAACACCATTCGATTAAAGCCTCTCACACAGGGCTGGAGGACAACAAAGACTGACCATTCTAATTCCTACAACCAGCCTGGACAGGAAGTCCGAAGATGACAGCAGCACACATCACAATGCATATTTTCATCATTAATGTCACCTTTTTGCCTCTTTATGTGTCACAACGGTGCCAGGGGAGGATTGTAAGAGGCTAAATTATCATATGCATTTGTTTATAATACAAAACATGCTTTTTCACTCAAGAAGGTCCATACTGACTACAAAGGCAGATACTGATAAGATCAGGGCCTGTTGTGTGGACTTTGGGGGTTTTATGGTGTGGTCACATGTTGATTGGTCAGTTTGAATGTCTCAGCATTGGTGGTCACATGGTCAAGAAAGATACAAAATAGGTGGTAAACTCTGGCTCTGTCTCTTTTTCCTGCCTCTCTTTTCCTGGCCTGGTTCTCTCCTGCTCTGCTCCTCTCCTCCTCTGGAGTCTATCTTCTCTGACTCTACTGCTATCAGGCTTTTGGGCCTGCTCTCTTTGTCTCTCTCCCTCCTGTGTGTCTCTCCTTCTACCTCTGGTAACTTTAATTTTACATTTAAGCTGGGTACAATTTATACCATATGTTTTATCATTTCATATTTGATCATTTTATACAGTATTTTGTTATTAATTCAGTTGTAACCATAGAGATTTATTGTCATTAAATCATCTCATTTTCAAGTATTTGTGAATTACTTTTGATTTAACATCAACACTTAATTGTTCCATATCGCAATACAATACAATCACGTAATATCAACGCTCTCCCACATTTACAGCTGTTAATACTGCCCTTATTTCCGTTTTTGGTATGAGATTGCAGAAGAATGGTTTGACTAGAAATGTACAGTTTTTTACCATCATGCTGATCATTTTTTAGTCGCTCGGCAGAACTACAGTTCGAACCGCTGTGGTTTAAAGACCGTCCTTACAAAGTATAAATTCTGAGATTCAGCATGTCGATGGCCATCAGCCTGTCATACTGAGCAGAGAAACAACGATTGACATTCCACCACAAGATGGCGACAGAGACTGCATAATAAGCCCTTAAAGCAGTGGTGTCCACATTACATGGTTTCCACTACATTTATCTTTTATGGTTTCCAACCCTTTAAGGTTTTGTGCAGACTGACTGACTGGCTGACCAGGCCCGGCGCTACGGGGGGGCAAAGGGGGGCATTGCCCCCTCAGAAAGAGTTTGTGCCCCCCCAGTTTTTATAAAGGATTGTTCACTCAAAATTCTTTCTGTCATTAATTATTAACACTCCCGCCATTCCAACCTTAAGAACACACATTTAAATATTTTAAAATATATGACATAGCAATTGAATTATGAAAATGGTAAGATTAAAGCTAGTCCTATAGTTCAGAGATCCGGTCCCCGCGTCAGGTCTGGTGCGCCCGTAAATAGCCTTTAAAACGCGCACACGGCGAGCACTCAACTCACAACGGAGAAAATGGGTGACATGATAGGAGCAGCTTAAATCATTACATGCTTTGGTTAACTAATTATTTAAACACAACTCTCTTGAGCTCTAAAAGGAAAAAACACACATAAGAAATTTGCTGTTAAAGTAATTTTAGCAGAGACGCAACTGCCAGTCATTTATTAGTTCGGGAAGATGTAGCCTAATTAAAATGTTTTAATAAAAACAAATAGTTTACTGCACAGTCCCACAGTAGACTACAATATAAATAATATTTTAATTTATTTATCATTATTATTATTAATATTATTACAACTAAACTAAAATTGACAAAACGCAGAACTCTCTGAATGTTTGCTTTCAGTTTGCTTAAAAGCGCACTTTTACAGTTGTGTAGAGAAACATCCCATTATGCAGCAGCAGTCAAGGTATAACACATAATAAATGCCATTTGCGTTTATTAAGTCAAGTTTGCAGTGTTATAAATGGAATATAGTGCTTAAGTGGATTTATCGCGGATCAACCGAGAAACCTCTCACGTGCTGCAGGTAAGCAGAATGATCATCTTTTAAAAATATGTCATTTATGCTATACTGCTTTTTGCTCATGCAAAATTAAACAACATACAATATATTGTAGATCTATTTTAGGAGCTAAAATACAACATATCGAGTTTGTTTTGACTTGTAGCTCATGGCCCTAAAATGAAAATAACCTGAAAACAAGCTATTAAAAAAAGGCTTAATAAATTAAATAATTAATAAATAAAATTACGGGTAGGCTTAGTAACCTAATGGTTTATGATGATTTACAATATCACGAAAAAAGCACACTTATGATAGCCTAAGATAAATCTTTGTTTTTATATTTAAAATGATGAGAAAAAAAAGTTATATAGCATGTTGAGTTGCGTGTTATCCGTGCCAAAATTTAACCAATTTTCACGGTAATAACATCTGAATTTTGGTATCTTTTTTAGGTATTTTTCTGGCTACACTAATGCATTAAAATGAAACAAATTAATTGTTTTAAATGACATTAGATTGTAACATTTAGCTTTTCCCTAACACTGATGTTGGTTGGATAATAGGCTACGTGAAGCGGGATGACTCGGTTAAGCTGATTTCCCTATATTTATTTACCGGTTAAATGAATAGTCTGATCGTGGGTCAGCTTGCATGCGTGGGCATAATTTGACGTCTTTACCTAAAACTTTAAACATTCATAGGCCTGTTATTTAAAATAAACCGAAATAAGAAGAATAACATATGATTTAAAGCACTCGTTTGGCACTGAAGCCATCATCCGTCTGCATTAATAAGCGGTATGCATTACCATCGTTAATAAAATTCGTAATAGCGAAACTGCATATTATTATTACTATTAAAACGTAGCCTATATTACTGCTTTAGGTCAGTAACTTAGGCAGTAATGCAAAGTAATAATAAATGTGAATAAATAGCCTAAATGAAAGAAACAAGAGACCAAAATGAGTCACCAGGTCTAGTGCCCCCCTATGGATTTAAAGTGCCCCCTCAGTTTTGACTTCCCGGTGCCGGGCCTGTGGCTGACTGACAGGTGCGTGAAGCGTGAGGCCAGCAAACACGACGTATAGCCGTTTCACTTTACTTCAGGACGCATTAATGTCACTCTGTAGGTCTATTGGACACGTTCATATATATTCCTAGCAAATCTAATAAATGTTGGAGACATACTTGTTACATAAACGCACTAAATCACACTTCAGCAGCGTTTATTTGAGAGCGCACAAGAAGATCTGCGCTTGAGCAGCGTATATTTGAGGGTGTGCAAGAAGTTTTGTGCACAAGCAGAGGAAATTGGCGCGCAAGCAAAGAGATTCACATGCTCGTATTGCAAGTGATCTCGACTTGTAATACTGCGCTCACAACATTTCTCCATTTGTCATTGAAATAACGCCATCGGAAGTTGGTAGAGTTGTGTAAAAGGTCTGCAGCCACAGCTGGAAAACATCCCAGAGGAAACACTGAATTCATTATAACGAAGGAACTACAGTGAAAAAAATTATTCAAAGATGATTCCTTGCATTTAATAATTTTTTTTTTAAGTTAAGCGGATGTAAACAATTTATTTGTACTGAATTTAATTAATTAAACATTCGAAATTTAATTTGTTTGCTTAAATTCAACACAAATAAATAGTTTGCAACAATTTTGTGGACAATATTTTTTTCAGTGTATTTATGTCCTTGATCAAATAATAATAGTAATAAGTGTTTTGACTTATTATGTTAATAAACATAGTACAAGTACTAAAACTGCTCAGATGTTAAAATGATCGTTACGCTATAATAATGAAATAATGACCGAAATGGGAAACTCTAAACCAGGGGTCACCAATCCTGGACCTGGAGGGCCGGTGTCCCTGCAGTCTTTAGCTCCAACTTCCCTCAACACACCTGCCTGTCACCCGTGATTCTACATACTATAGCAGGGATCACCAACACACCCTTAACACACCTGCTTCTGGATGTTTTAAGTATACCAAGTAAGAGCTTGATTATCTTGTTCAGGTGTGTTTGATTAGGGTTGGAGCTAAAAACTCCAGGACACCGGCCCTCCAGGAACAAGTTTGGTGACCACTGGTCTAAACTGTTCACAGTCACAGACGGTCTCCATCTCCATGTTTGTGAAATACATTAGGTGGCAATAATGCTCCTAAGGAGTTAGTCGTCGTTAAACAAGAAAAAATAGAAGACAACTGTCGTTAGCCATATACAGTTCACCCCTGCCTAGATCGTGTGTCCTGCATTGTGTGTGCTGAAATGTCTGTGGCTGTGTAGCTGGATGCATCTCGTCTGTTCTGGAGACAACGTCCAAAACAAATATTGCTTAAGAGGGCTATTAATATTGACCATAAAACACTTAAGAACTGCTTTTATTCTAGCTGAAATAAAACAAGTAAGACTTTCTCC
Source organism: Danio rerio (assembly GCF_049306965.1). NCBI lineage: Eukaryota > Metazoa > Chordata > Actinopteri > Cypriniformes > Danionidae > Danio > Danio rerio. The sequence continues at coordinate 1,120,058 of NC_133192.1, forward strand.
AGAAGAAAAAATATTAGAGGAAATACTGTGCAGAATTCCCTGAATCTGTTCAACATCATTTAGGAAACATTTAAAAAAGAAAAATTCACACGAGGGAATTCTGACGACAACTCTATACTCATTGCAATGACAGACTGTAGGTTTTATCATAATAATAATAATAATAATAATAATAATAATAATAATAATAATAATAATAACAACAGGAAGTGTTTTTTTTTATCTGCATATTGCGAACGCTAAGATCTATGCGCGATCCCTACGGAGGAGTTTTATTGAGAGGAGCGTCTGATGCTGTAGTTTCTGAAACTCTGCGTCTGCATTTATCAGTGACTGTAAACAGACATGCTGACGGAGAGCAGGACAGCGCAGCGCTTTCCTTTCATTAAACACACACACACACACACACACACACTGCTGACCACAAAAAACACCTCTTACACCAGGCAAAACACACTCCGACTGATCCCACAGCAGATTAAACTGTGCCAGAGGCAGGAGTGTAATTTGCTCCTCACTTTACAAACATCAAATTATTCACCCTAAAAACTTCCTTTTTCTTTTTCAAGTATTTCCCAAATGAAGTTTTATTTGTTATAATATTTGTTCTTCTGGAGAAAGTCTTAATTGTTTGATTTCGGCTTGAATAAAAGCAGTTTTTAATAGTTTTAAAGCAATTTTAAGATAGGGGTGGTGTTTTATCACTTGCTATACATCTGTGAAAATTTGCCCTACGATAAAAAAGTACTTATAATAATGCTAAATCCTGTAATTAGTCTGTGCAATGATTTATTATTGTGATGGTTATTAAGGGTGATAGTTTTGCGAATCGCATTATTAATTTATGAGGCTTTTTTTCGGGCATGTGTGAAATTTGCGCTCCCAATATGTGTGTGTGCAAGAAAATAAGACACGATATGTTAACGTCCCCACTCTCCTCAGCAGCCATTTCAGCTCGTGTCCTCCAGCAGTTTAAAAGCGCATGCTTATTAACTGACGTCACAGCGGAAAATGCTCGCATTTCCCAGGCGCCCCCAGTTGAAAACCGCGAGTCACATGACAAGAACTGACCGATCAGCTTTAAACTTTGGACCTGACACATTTAAGTAAACTATTTACCTCAGACAAACACAGAACAACCAAACACTGCAGTGCTTTGTCACACGATGGATTTCAATAGTTACGGCTATCCAGTTTTCTTTTAAATGTTTTATTTTGTGTTAAAAAGAAAAGACAAACAGGTTTGGAACAAGTGAATGGCGAGAGAATTTTGGCTGAACTCAAAGTCTTTTGAATACATCAAGCCGTAATGTTTTCCATATTAACTTACTGAAACAGCTGCAGCTTATTTTGTATTTTTATAGAAATATTTTATGTTTTAAAAGTAACTTCAAAGTAAAGTAATCGGATTATTTTTTACATGAAGTAATCAGTAATGTAATCAATTACAATTTTCCAGTAGTAATCAGTAGGAATCATTTGTAATTAATTACTTTAAGTAACTTATCCAACACTGTTCCATAACACTAGTCAAGTGATTAACAATATTTGTCAATTTAGTCTTATTTTTCTTAATGTCTGAATAATTTAAGTTAAACATTTTGTGCAAGGAATTTAATCGGTCGGTAACAGGAGTGGATATCGCTCCCGAGCGAGTGCGCAAGCAAGCGTGCGTGGTGTGTGTGAAAGTCTTTGTTTATGAGTGAGTGTGTGCGCATGTGTGTTGGTGTGGTATTTTGAGTGTGCGTGTGTGTCTGTCTGTGTGTGTGTGTGTGTGTGTGTGTGTGTGTGTGTGTGTGTGTGTGTGTGTGTGTGTGTGTGTGTGTGTGTGTGTGTGTGTGTGTGTGTGTCTGTCTGTCTGTGTGGATGTTTGTAAATTTCTGTGTTTGTGTGGATTTCTGTGTGTTGTGTTTGTCTGTGTATGTTGTGTGTGGATATGTGTGCGCATATGTGTGTTCGACTTTGTATTTGTGCGCCTGCATGTATATGTGTGTGCATATGTGTGTGACTGAGTATTTGTGGATGTGAGTGTGTGGATGTAAGTTTGAGGATGTGTGTGTGTGTGTGTGTGTGTGTGTGTTTGCTAGGTGCTGTCTATGTTTGTGTATGTGTGTGATTGAGAGAAAGTGTGGTTGTGTGTCCGTGTCCGTGTGTGTGTGTGTGTGTTTATACAGACAGCTTGTTATAGCCTCCCCCCAAAATACAACACTGTGTATGGAAAGCATTGTCAATGCACCGAGATATCGAATTGAACCGAATTGATGGCATGATAATCATAACTCAACTGAACCGGGAGACCAGTACAGGTTCACACCTCTAATTAGAAATGTGCTGAAGAAATCTGCTCTTTTACCCAGCACTTGGGAAATATAAAAAAAAAATCATTAAAATGTCACCGGAGGGCAAATCCTTTTGACTTCATCTGTATAAGTAAATTCAGAAACTGGGATATAAATTGAAGACATTTCCGCCTAATTGTGTCTTCTCAGACTAAAGTTACACCCTCGCTCAGAGGATTCAGAAACACACAGTAGATTCCCACAAAACACTGCAATCCTCCTCCTCTTTTATGGAAAGCTGCAGATCTGAGGAGTGTTTATCAGACGCAGGTACAGCAGCAGGTGGACGTGGAGCAGAGCCAACCGTCTGTTCACAGCGAGAGGAACACACTTCAGCAGACGAAAACACAGACGAATGACCGACTGAACAACCAGAGACTGTCAGACATTTAGGATGAATAGCTGTGCTTGTAACCAATGGTTCTCGACTGGTTTGGCCATGGCACCCACATTTTCACAAGGCCATTAGGGCTGCTCGATTATGGGAAAAATCATAATCACGATTATTTTGGTCGTAATCATAATCATGATTATTCAAAAATATTTAAAAAAATATCCGCCCTTCTGTGAATTTATTTTTATATACATATATTTCCCAAATAATTTTAACAGAGCAATTTTTTACAATATTTCCTACATTTTTTCTTCTGGAGAAAGGCTTATTTTTTATTTCAGCTAGAAAAAAAACTGATTTAAATATTTTGAAACCTATTTTAACATCTAAATATTATTAGCCCCCTTAAGCAATATATACGTTTGATTCTGCAGAAGAAACTACTGTTACATAATGATTTGCCTATTCACTTTAATTAAACCTTTAAATGTCACTTTAAGCTGAATACTAGTATCTTGAAAAACATCTAGTAAAATATAATGTGCTGTCATCATAGCAAAGATAAAAGAAATCAGTTATTAGAGATGAGTTATTAAATCTGTTGTTTAAACTGTGCTTAAAGCATCTTCACTGTAAGAAAAAAAACGTTAACTACAGAATAGCAAATAAAAACAGCAGCAATATCGCACGCTGTCACTTTAAGAATGGGGCGGCTCTGATGGTTTCTCTTTCTCGTGTCTTTTGATTCTCAACTTGTTTATTACACAAATGAGGATTAATATGAATAATCACTAAACACCGCGCCTGTATTAAGAGGGCGTTAGATGTGCGTGTGCTCTGCTGTCTGAGGCTAAGCGCGGCGCGCACACACACACACACACACACACTACCTGTGCAAGGCTAAACGCAGCGCGCACACACACAACAGCACGTGCTCTTTCGCGCTTTTAAAAATATGAATGATGCACATCCTGTGCTGCAAAAGTTACATCACAGCACATGCTTTAGTCACTTTCACGTGTAACTGGAAAGGAGGCAGTATATTGTCACGGTCGTGGTGGGGAAAAGGAGCCAGGACTCGTGTGCAAAGAAATATTAATAAAACAAATAAACAAACAAACAAACAAACAAAAAAAAGACTAGGCAGGCTGGCAAACTGGAGAACAGGAGAACAGGACAAGACTGAAAACGATGACATCTGATGACGAACTGGCACAGAACAGAAGACATGAGGAGATTATAAGCAGGAGAAAATTAACACACAACAGATGAACATAATTAACTAATAATGGGTTAACAAGTTGGGGTAACAGTTGTCCATAAAACAGGACAAGAACATGCAGCCAATGAGAGAACTCATTAACCGCATGTTCATGACAACACAAGCACAACACTGAAGCACACAACAAACACAGAGCCACGTGCTTTAACAAAAGACGCAAGACACGAGCACACGATGAATGAAAACACTCACCGTGCGCTCACACACGCAGCGTGCATGTTTCATCCCAGCGCCGACCAAAACCGAAACCAACTAGACCGAGACGCTGGGAATGAAACACCACGCTGCAGACAGACGAAAACACAAACACGAGTACAAGAGCGCACGCGTCGGAGGCACGCAGAGCCCGCGCGGACGCATCAAGCAGGAGTGCGCACGCTCTGCGCACACCCACGAAGGCACACGCACACACGGAGACAAACACAATGACAGAAACAAGTGCTCGACCCAAGAAAACTCGAGCCGAGCACAACAGGACTAGACATGACTAGTGTCCGGACTCTGCCACCAAAACAAGAATTTATATGACCAGAGTGGCAGAACCCTGACAGTGATGGAATAATCGTTTATCTCAATTAATGGTTTTTCATAATCGTTAGAAGCCGAAATCGGATTTTCGATTAGTTGCACAGCCCTAATGGCCATTAAGCCGCGACCCAAATTTTTAGGAACTATTATATAATTTTAGGAATTATAATTCATTTGTGTTTATTTGTTAACATACTTGTTACATGTTAAGTCAATGCAAACGTGCAAATAGACATCCTGCGGTGCGATATGCGCGAATGGCGCGGCGCGAATGACGCAAATTGCGCGAATGGTGCGGGGCGAATTGAGCGTTTTGTGCGTTTGATGCGCTTAACTAACGTTTCGCGCGAATCTCTCGATTTCAAAAATCTGAACTTCAGCTTACATTCACGCCGCATTAACCAATCAGAAGCTTGCTCTTGTGGGGGCGTGATTGTGACGTAGAACCTGTTGTCTGTGTTCCGGGGGAAATCCTCCAGCCTTCACCGACAACAGTTCATCAAACTGGGCTGGGCTCAGTCAGAAGCACCGCTGAAAGCCTCCGTGATCCAGGTTCAGTTTCTGGAGGAGTTTATCAGCTCACAGAGCTGCTGCACCTCTGAAAGGATGTAGTGGACTCAGAAACGGCCCTAAAAGTATCGACGCTGCTTATCATCCTTCATAAAGCACATAAACACTGTTATTTTCTTCATAAAATCCATGTTCGCCATTTAGCTATGAAGCTAGAGTCCCTGTCTGTTCTGATGTGAATTTGACACGCAAAAAAAGATATTTCATTCATCTTGTTGTCTTTATCTAACGACATATTCCCTGACTTTGGTCATTGGAATCTATTACTTGTTCTCAGGTAACGTGTTTTGGCTGAGCGCAAAGATAAGTTAATGATTAATGTAACCACGTAGCCTACATTCTGTATATTGACTGATCGCCTTTATTTCTATAATGTATAAACTTATTGTGTTATACTTTTATAATGGCCATTATCGATTAATAAAACTGATATTCAGCAGAAGAGGGTGTGTTTCGTATTTTCACTGAAATTGAAAGGAGGCAGTTGTTATCGGCTCCGTTTTGTTATAAATATCAACACAGTGTAGATGACGCTCATATATGCAGCACGACGCCTCAACATTTCTGCTGTCTGTTAAGTTGCTAATATTAAAATGAAAATAGGCAGTTCCTTACATCATGTTTTAATTTCATTGTTAAAAATCAACGTAGAAAGTGAATCAACGTAGCCAAGGTGATGTGAATGAAGTTATAAAGTACACTGTTCCCTTTGAAGATTTACCCGTGTCCTCGGTAGTCTGCTATCCATATCAAACTGAGGAGGGGGAGACTGCAGCCTTGATCAAACTTGCGAAGTCTAAACTTACAAGGAGAGAATGCAGGACTGAACTGTGTGTGTTAGGCTACTTAATATTGAGGAAAAGCCCCAATCAGAGAGGTGATTGTGTGCAGCCCCGCCTCCGTTTTCAGATGTCTCCGTTTTCCCTCATCCACACTGAGACGGAGCAGCAGCGTTTCAGAATGAAAACGGCCTCTCCAGCATTTCCAAAACGCTCCGTTTTCAGCGCTCGAAAACTCTGGCGTAGTGTGCATGGATGGCGTAACTGTAGAAAAACTTATGTGCTTTTAAACTAAAACGCATTAGTGTAAACGGTGCCTTAGTTGAGACGTTGCTCCTCCACATTGAGAGAAGTCAGCTGAGGTGGCCTGGACATCTGTTTCGGATGCCTCCAGGACGCCTACCTAGGTGTTTCAGGCATGTCCCATTGGAAGGAGGCTTCGGGGAAGACCCAGGACACGCTGGAGGGACTATGTTTCTCGTCTGGCCTGGGAATGCCTCGTGATCCCCCCGGAGGAGCTGAAAGAAGTGTCTGAGGAGAGGGAAGTCTGGGGTTCTTTCCTAAAACTGCTGCCCCCGCGACCCGGCCCGGAAATGCGGATGAAAATGAATGAATGAATGTATATTGTCAAATAATTGTTTTTTACATTATTTGTATATCCGACATAAAATGAAGTGATTATCATGTAGTTTTATTTAAGGCATTCCTAATTTATTGGAAACATTGATTCTCTCTCATGCACTTTTTTCTGCTGAACACAACAGAAGATATTATGACTTCCACAGTAGAAAGAGAAAATACTCTGGAAATCAATGGTCACCGCTTTCCAGACATCTTCAAAATATAGTCCTTTGTGTTCAACAGCAGGAAGAAGCACATGAAAGACGAGTAAACGATGACAGAACTTTCATATTTGGCTGGAGTGTCTCTTTAAGCACTGCAGTGGATCCACTGGAGCTCCAGACATGCGTTTGCTCTGGTTATTATTTCTGGTTACGTGTGTGTTTTTGTGCAGATGCTCATGCAGACGAGAGCATGTGTGTGTGTGTGTGTGTGTGTGTGTGTGTGTGTGTGTGTGTGTGTGTGTGTGTGTCTGACTCACAGTGTGTCCTGCTGCTGCGTTTCTAGGGAAACACAGACTTTAAATGTCAGGAGTGCAGGAGATCTGCATTACAGGATTATTTCAACCTGAGCGGAGTTTAAAAAATATAATAAAAAAATAAGACTACATGAAAATCACGAGTATTTGATGTCAGATATCAGAATATTACATCCATCCAAGCAAAAATATATTCGAATAATACTGTGAATTTTAATAAATGAATAATTAAATATTCATTTAATTGGAATATATCTTTATTAATAAATTTTAAGACAAACAATTACGTAAACAGAATAAAAAAATTAATTAATTAAACACAAAACCAGTTCAGTTGATCAGTTCCCCTATACTGCATGTGTTTGGACTGTGGGGGAAACCGGAGCACCCGGAGGAAACCCACGCCAACACGGGGAGAACATGCAAACTCCACACAGAAACACCAACTGACCCAGCCGAGACTCAAACCAGCGACCGTCTAACTGTAAGGCCATTTTGCTAATCCCTGAGCCACTACTATATATCATTATTATCATCATCATCATCATCATCATCTTTATTATATCGTTATTTAGTTTAGATGACATCAAATATCAGAGGATATATTAAAGATCCAACTGATGCGATTATTTATTATTCCAGAATTGCTGATATGATATTATATAATTACTGCGAGTCATTAGCGAGTCACTGTGTATTGTGTGTGTCTAAAAGGCTTCTGAGTGTGTGTGTGTGTGTGTGTGTCAGCGCTGAGCGGAGCTGCTTACAGTAGCAGAGCACATTCCTTCATTTAGCAGATCAATAGCTCATTACTGTAGTGTGTGTGTGTGTGTGTGTGAGAGAGAGTTTTAGTTTGAAAACGCATAAGTTTTGCTACGGTTACGACATCCGTCCACACTACGCCGGAGTTCTCGAGCGCCAGTAACGGAGCGTTTTGAAAACGCTGGAGAGGCCATGTTCATTCTGAAGCGCTGCTGCTCCGTCTCAGTGTGGATGAGGGAAAACGGAGACATCTGGAAACGGAGGCGGGGCTGCTGAGATCCGCTAGCTGATTGGAGCTTTTGTGTCATTGCGTATCCTTCCCTTATTCGTCAAGCCCCTATCACATGACTATAACACATGGCTTTAATGCTACCAGAAGACAGCAGACCAGCCTTCACTGTAAACAACAACATGGGCACAGAAATGAGAGCGTTGTTTGCACTAGTGTCTGTTTTAGGCGCCATTGTGCAGTTATTCATTTGTTATGTTTAGTAACTCGACCTCGTCGTCTGTCCACAAAAATACCTCTCTTGCTTTCTTTGCCATTGCGTTCATTGTTCAACCGGCGTTTGTTGACTAACAATAACCAAATGCCGAGCGAGACGCATGCTTCCTGTTTATACTAGAACGCGCATGCCCAAAGTGCGCCAATGGTCACGTGATATATGTTTTTGGTGGCGTAGTGTGGACGAAGATATGTTCAGAAACGCAAGCTGAAACGCTAGTGTGGACGTGGATCATTTTTGATCAAAGACGTAATTTTAAAACTAAAATGCACTAGTGTAAACAGGGCCTTAGTTTCTCATTAGTTTTGCTGTGGTTACACCATCAGTCCACACTACACTGGAGTTTGAGCGCCAAACACTGGCGTTTTGAAAACGCTGAAGAGGCCGTTTTCATTTTAAAAAGCTGCTGCTGGGTTGTTGCTAGAGATCGGATGTGGTTGCGGGAGGAATTTAATGAGAGTTATTTCTATTATTTATAAAATTTCCCATTTATGTATTTTACTAATGCCTTCCCCCACCACAACCGTCACAGCACTGTAAAAACAGTAGTTGTACAGAGTATTATTTATGTTATCTATTAAATTATACAATAAATTGTTTTTTAATGTCAACCCCCACACCAACCCTAAACTCAACCGTCACAGTACTGTGAAAATATTAGTTATTGTTATACAGTGTCATATAAAATGCTGCAATAATTGATGTACATATCGCAATTTCAGCCGGCCGCGTATCTAATCTAGACTTTACCGGAAAACTGACACATCTGGAAACAGAGGCGGAGCTGCAGACATTCTCCTCTCTGATTGGGGCTTTTCCTCAATATTAAGTAGCCTATACTCAGTTCAGTCCTGCATCCTCTCCTTGTAAGTTCAGACTTCACAAGCTTTTTTTTAATTATTTTTGGCCTTTTTGCCTTAATTAGATAGGACAGTATTGAGACTGGGTAGGGGGTAGGGTAGGGAAATGTCCTCGAGGCGGGATTTAAACTCGGGACACCCTGACGAGCTATTGCACCATATGTCGGCGTGCTAACCACTAGGCTATTGCGCCAACCCACTAGGCCAGTGGTTACCAATCTCGGTCTTGGAGGTCTGGTGCCCTGCAGGCTTTGGCTCTGGGTGTTTCAAGTATACCTAGTAAGAGCTTGATTAGCTTGTTCAGGTGTGTCTGATTAGGGTTGCAGCTAAAATCTGCAGGACACCGGCCCTCCAGGAACAAGTTTGGCGATCTCTACACTATTGCACTGACAAGACTTTACAAGTTTGACATGGAAAACAAACTCCCGAGGACACGTCGGATCACGGGACTGATCATGACTGAAGATGACGATTGCTGACAGAGATTCGGCTGCGGGAAGGGTCGGAGCAAACTGAACTACAGCTCTAGGCAAAAGATGATCAGCCTGCCCTCAAACCAAAAGACGAGGAGACAGGGAGTGATTGCACGTACGGTAGCAAGAACCGGGACGGTGAGGGGGATTGAATATGAATGAGAGAAACAATCAACACAACACTAATATTAATAAACGCAGCACAAATATGGCACAATCCTGCTCAGGTGTGGAAAATAAACACACACACACCCACACACACACACACACACACACACACACACACACACACAAATGCTTAATGCATTTAGGCATGTAGACATGGTCAAGACGACCTGCTGCAGGTCAGAGCGAGCATCAGAATGGGGAAGAAAGGGGATTTAAGAGACTCTGACCATCGTGGCATGGTTG
>NC_133192.1:1132500-1137500 GCF_049306965.1 Danio rerio
GGTTTGAGTCTCGGCTGGGGCAGTTGGTGTTTCTGTGTGGAGTTTGCATGTTCTCCCTGTGTTGGCGTGCTCCGGTTTCCCCCACAGTCCAAACACATGCGCTATAGGGGAACTGATCAACTAAACTGGCCGTAGCTTTTAAGTGTGTGAATGTGTGTATGAATGTTTCCCAGCGCTGGGTTGCAGCTGGAAGGGCATCCACTGCGTAAAACATATGCTGGAATAGTTGGCGGTTCATTCCACTTTGGCGACCCCTGATGAATAAGAGGACTAAAGGCTGATTTATACTTCTGCGTCAAACCCATGCGTATGCTACGGCGCTGACGCATAGCCCTACGCCGTGGCCGTCGGCGTCGCTGACGTGCACCTCTCAAAAAATGTAACTACATGTCGCATCGACGCTTAGCGCAAGCTTTGATTGGTCGGCTTGGTAGCGCTGACGAGTCTGGGCGGGACTGAGAGCCGCACGAGCCCGATGGAGCAATTGTTTACTAGGGGTGTCACATCGAAATCGATCAAAATTTATGATCAATTTCGATTATCGAATCAAACAATAGAATCGTCGATGCTGCCACGCCCCCATGTCACGTCAGCTTGGCTTGCCAAGCGGGAAAAAACAGGCTTGTTGAAGTGCTTGTTAAACTGCAGAAGCAGGAGACCCGTCGACAGAGCTTAAACCCTCTCCTCTTTCAATGAAGTCGCCGGTGTGGAAGCATTTTGGATTTCCAGTGAGTTATGTTGACAACGTTCGTGTTGTCGACAAAAGAACACAGTTTTGCAAGCTCTGCTATGTACGTATTACGTACGGTTCGTCCGATAGACAACACCGGCATCGCGATCCTCCGCCCGCCCCCGTTGCAAATCCGCTTGCGAAAAGTACACACTCAGGCCCTGTTTACACTGTCTTTGCTTTTAAATGGCATTTTAGAACGACAATGATTTGACATCCACAGTGGCGTGTAGCATTTCTGAGCAGCCCTCCTTCCTCTCTACCTCTGAAAATGCACATCACGTGACCACACAGACGCAGACGCACACACAGCCATGCGCTCCAGACAGCAGGTCCAGGTTCAATCTTTCACTCACTTGTACTTAGTCATTTTAGCGAACACCTCAGATACTGTTGGCTGGTTCCTGTTGGTTGTGCGTCTTTTTTACCGACGCCATTATAACGACACAGATCACTGCCTATTCACGAGTCCCGCAGAAAAAGTGATTGACAGGTGGTAATTATGTGTGTATCTTGCCTTTATTCATTTACTGTATGATTTGTTTATGGGTAAAACAAAGACCATGCAGGTCAGGTAGTTTAAACGGTAGGCTACAAATTATTAATTGGTCACTAATTAATTAATTATTCATTATCGAAAATCGAATCAAATCGTGCCTTTAGAATGGAAAATGTAATCGAATCAAGGATTTGGAGGATTGTGACAACCTTATTGTTTACAAGTGTGGAGTCCCGTGAAGGAGCTCCGAATGGAAAGTTTTGTTTTGTGTTTACCTCATAATTAAAGTTGTTGCACGTCTGCCGGTTCTTGCCTCAAAATGAGCGAGTTTGAGCCACTTGTACATCCAGGAAATATTCAAATCAACTCTTTACCTTTACATCGGACCATTTCTTTTTTCATTCACTCACAGTGTCATGTTCAGACCCCACTGTGTTAACCCCGTCAGCTAAACTCACAATCTATTATTATTATTATTATTTTTTGTAAATAATTCCAGAGGACAAACTTGCAAATAACAGTTTTTCTCCGGTCTACCTCCGATAGGAGCACCTCACATTCACATTCTGTTCAAAGTTTCTCTTCTTGCTTGCTTTTGCCATTGCTTTTAGATTTGGTTTTGCCAAAGTTAGCTCTCTGCAACTCTCACATGGTCGCACACTGAAGCTAAGCAGGGCTGCGCCCGGTCAGTGTCTGGATGGGAGACCGCATGGGAAAGCTAGGTTGCTGCCGGAGGTGGTGTTAGTGAGGTCAGCAGGGGGCGCTCAACCTGCGGTCTGTGTGGGTCCTAATGCCCCAGTATAGTGGCGGGGACTCTATACTGCTCAGTGAGCGCCGTCTTTCGGATGAGACGTTAAATCGAGGTCCCGACTCTCTGTGGTCGTTAAAAATCCCAGGATGCCCTTCGAAAAGAGTAGGGGTTTAACCCCGGCATCCTGCCCCAATCTTCCCACTGGCCTCTGTCCATCATGGCCTCCTAATCATCCCCATATTCAATTGGCTTCATCTCTGTCTCCTCTCCACCAATCAGCTGGTGTGTGGTGTGTGTGGTCTGGTGCAATATAGCTGTCGTCACGTCATCCAGGTGGATGCTGCACACTGGTGGTGGATGAGGAGACCCCCCCCCCCCCCCCATTGTTTAAAGCGCTTTGAGTGCCCAGAAAAGCGCTATATAAATGTAAGGAATTATTATTATTATTATTAATATTATTATTATTATTATTATTATTATTATTAAAGTGGAGTCATTACCATATTCATACAAGGGAGGAGGCAGGAATGGGTTTTGCGCTAGTGCACATGCGCTCAGGTTCACGTTAAGTCGGATGTACAGAGAGATTCATACATCTGAATTTTTAGTGCATACGCACACTTACAGCTTAATGCGTCCGCAATGTTTTAGTATTATTCAACGCAAGTCTTCATACAAGAGGCCCCTCGTGAAATTATATTCATATCACAATATATAGTCGCAGCAAAACGAAATAATCGCAACGTCAGATTTTTCCAGATCTATAATAAATCGCAATGTCAGATATCGTGCAGCCCTAGAAGAAATTTTAAATACATGAATAAAACATTGCACAAGATTAATTCATCTTCTCAGTATTGCAAATATACATTTATAGTGTTTGTTTCTGTAGTGAAATGTGACCTTGTTAGTGTAACTGATGTCTGGTCAGTGCAATCACCTGTTTACCTGTTGCGTGTTTGCATTTAGATGCGTGTTTACTGATAACATCCCCCCTGTGGGGTTTATTAGCATCATCCACATCAACAAACGCAAGCTGATTTATTAGACATTAAGAGTGAAGGTCATCTGCCAAACACAACCACAGAGGAAGACCAGCATCATATACTAAACACATTTATGGAGAAAAGCAGAGAGAGAGAGAGAGAGAGAGAGGCTGCAGAGAAAGACACACTCACAAACACACACACACACACACACACACACACACACACTTCAGTGCTGCAGTCTGATGCTGTGCTGCACTGCACAACGCACACACCGTGGAGGAGCAACAAGCTGTTGAGCTCCTGCCGTCGCACACACTTTTATCACACTATAGGCACTCAGAGATCTGCTTAAACTGAACACATGATGATGATGATGATGATGATGATGATGATGAGGATGATGATGATGATGATGATAATGATGATGATGAAGATGAATTTATAATCGTAATGCTTGCTGCATCATTTATAAACATTAGAACACATGACACAAATGAGCAGAACAATGCATGTACACAGGTGAGTTACTGTCTCTGTGTGTGTGTGTGTGTGTGTGTGTGTGTGTGTGTGTGTGTGTGTGTGTGTGTGTGTGTGTGTGTGTGTGTGTGTGTGTGTGTGTGTGTGTGTATGTGTGTGTGTGTGTGGCTCAAAACAACATGAGGAAGAGTAAGGTGTGCACATCATCGTCATCCTTATCAGCTGATCCAAAGCTCACAGTAATAAACATTCACAGGATAATGCAGTAAATGAGCTGATGATGACTGCACGAGACAGAGAGAGAGGGAGGGAGAGAGAGAGAAAGAGAGAGAGAGAGTGGTGAAGAGTTCATGAAACTGTGCTATAAGAGACAGACAGAGGATAGAGAGACAGAAGAAAAGATGTAGAAAGATAGACAGGGGACAGACAGATGGAGAGATAGACAGATGATAGACAAATTAACAGACAGATGGATGGATGGATAGATGAACAGACAGACAAAGAGATACAGACAGATAGATAGACAAATGCACAGATAGACAGATGGAAAGATACACAGACAGATAAAAGACAAACAAACAGACAGAGAGATAAATGGACAGACAGATGAATAAAGAGATATATGGATGGACAGATGAATAGAGAGACAGATGGATAGACAGAGGGATGGATAGACAGACAGACAGAGAGATATACAGATGGACAGACAGAGACAGATGTATAGACATGCACAGACTGAAGGATGGATAGATGATAGACAAACAAACCGAGAGATAGATGGATAGACAGACAAATAGATTGAAGAACAGATGGACGGACAGACAGAGATGGATAGACAAACAGGTGGACAGACAAACAGACAGAGAGATAAACTAATAGACAGACAGATGATAGACAAACAAAAATATAGACAGAAAAACAGATGAATAGACAGACAGATGGATGGACAGACCGACAGACAGACAGACGAATAGACAGACATGCAGATGGATAGACAGATATATAGACACAAACAGACAGATGGCTGAAGAAATAAAGGGATAGACAGATGAAAGGCAAACAAACAGACATACAGACAGATATGAACAGTCAGATAAAGGGATAGACAAATCGACAAACAGACAGACAGACAGACAGACAGACAGACAGACAGACAGACAGACAGACAGACAGACAGACAGACAGACAGACAGACAGATAGATAGATAGATAGATAGATAGATAGATAGATAGATAGATAGATAGATAGATAGATAGATAGATAGATAGATAGATAGATAGATAGATAGATAGATAGACAGATAGACAGATGATAGATAGATAGATAGATAGATAGATAGATAGATAGATAGATAGATAGATAGATAGATAGATAGATAGATAGATAGATAGACAGACAGACAGACAGACAGACAGACAGACAGACAGACAGACAGACAGACAGACAGACAGACAGATCGATAGATAGATAGATAGATAGATAGATAGATAGATAGACAGATAGACAGATAGACAGATGATAGATAGATAGATAGATAGATAGATAGATAGATA